>NC_138373.1:80001082-80008309 GCF_054177405.1 Leptonychotes weddellii
ATTTGAGAGAGAGAAAGAGGCGTGGGGAGGAGGGTAGGGGGAAAGAGAGTCTTAAGCATTCTGTACAGAGCACAGAGCCCAATGTGGGGCTCGATCTCATGACCCTGATATCAGGACCTGAGCTGAAATCAAGAGTCCAACACTTAACTAACTGCACCACCTAGGCGGCCCTAATATTTTATTTCTTTAAACCATAAATATCTTAAAGCAATTATAACAAAATATTTGGTAATAGGTATATTTGCAATTTTATATTATTAGTTTAAGGTTTGTATATTTTATTTTAATTATTTTTTTAAAAAGCAACAACCCTGTCAATCAGGAACATACTAACTAATGTAGTAATGACATGATATTTCACTCATCAGACTGAATAATTGATAAAATTCAATATTATTGAGGATTGGCAAGGATATAGAAAAAATGCACTATCACACACTCGTATACCAATGAAGTAGATAGATGCTACACAGAGCAACATGACTATAATCTAGTGAACAAAAATGCTCATTTCCTAATATTCAGCAATTCTGCTTTTTCATCTACTTTAAAGAACATTTTGAATAAGTACACATTGGCTGTATTACAAAACTAATCAAGTGTTGTCTACAATGGTGAGAAACTGGAAACTTACTTATTCATCAATAGAAGATGAATGAATAAATAGTGGTATATCTATACAATGTGTTACATTACACAGCAGCTGATAGGAATAAACTCTATTTCACTATTTTACATATATATATGTGTGTAGGTATATGTGTGTGAGTATATTATTTTCTATAACCTTTCTGAAAGAGAAAAGTTGAAATAAATCATGAATCCAGTAGTGTAATTTTCATGTAAAATATATATATATATATTTAAGTGCATGAATACAGATAGATATTTGAATAAAGATTAAAAAAGAAAAATTGCATAGAAATTGTGAAAGGATTAGCTCTTGAAATAGATAGAGGACATAGAATGGGATCAAAGTGTTGACAAAGGTGGATTTTAAAATCTTTTATTAATATTTAAATAATATACACACATTTATTCTTAATTATATATATGCATACAGCAGTAGTAAGTTTTAGAGAATATGTATGTGAAAAGAATAATAAAAGCAAACATGACAGAAGTATAAAGAGTTAATTCTTGGGGCTTAAACTATGAGTAATTATTATTATATGGTTTGTACATTTCAGATATTTTAAAACAAAACTTAAATCACAATGTATTTGATAAATAACAAATGTATGAACAGATTTTGTAGGACAAGAGATTATTTTCAAGTGAATTGACAGTAAATTCTGCTTTCCTTCAGGAAAGGTGGAGATCCATGTAAGCTGTGGTGTTCTGAGACAATTTCAATAATGAGAATGTGCTGTGGTTGGAATAGTGTGTGGACATTTGCAGATGGAGAAGAAAAGTCATTTCAGGCATACTGAATGGAATAATCTAAGGAGGAAATAAGCTAGGTTTATATTCAGAGAGCAGTAAGTAGACTAATGAGATGAACATATAGCCATATCCAGATTAAGTGGAAAGATGAATTAGGCCAGAGTTTGCTGCTAAGCAATACAGAGGAATAAAATACCTCAGAAGACCAGAAAGGTGCATAATCTGCTTTAGGGAGAAAATAAAAGAAGGATTATAGAACGGTGTTCTCAGAGAAATTGGTGTTCTTGGTAGGGAATCAAGGTAAGGACTCATATGCAAGATAAAAATAAAGAAAAGCCAGGACCTGGTTACTGAGGGAGAGTATCAGTTTAGTTAGAAGAGAATGAGGGAAGAGTCTGCTTAATGTGGTATCTCTGATTTCAGGCCCTGACATTTACTTGCTACTCTTGTTAGCCTAACCAATACCCAATCTCTAAGCCTTTCTTCCTGGCCTTTCCAAGTCTCTTTGCAGTTGAGTGTGCCCATGTGACACTGTTCTTCCACATGAGACATAAGTAGAATTTGTTGGGGGTTTCTTTTGAAGTTTTTGCTTTTCTGATAAAAAGGACTTTTTTTTTTTTCTTTTGGCTTATGTTGCCCCTTTCTCCCTTCTTCATGTGTCAAATGCAAACATAACGGGTATCACTCTAGAAGCTTTCTTGCAACTCTAAAGACCAAAAGCCTCATAGAGGTTCTGGTATGGACCTCATTATACAACCTGGGCCACAGCTATTTACTTCTTATTATGAGAGAAAAATTAGTCTCAATTTATGTAATGTATTGTGATCAAGTTTTTTATACTTGTAGCTGAAAGCATTTCTGATAACATTTGTTATATAATCTAGAAAGTTATTTAAATGCTCTGAGTTTTAATTTCCTCATTACTTCATGTTGTGTGTATTGAATGAGTTAATAAATATTTTGTACTTAGCTCAGTGCTTGATACAAACACTGCTTAGTAAGTGGTATTATTTATTGTAGTCATTGTTGAAATAAAACAAAAGTTGTTAAAAAGGGAATAGTGACAAGGCAGATTGAGGAAGATAGTTCCTATCTTGTTCTTGCTTAGGAATAGAGATGGTCCCAGATTTGCAGCTAGACTAAGCCTAGAGATATGGGTTAAGTAGATTCGTCATCAAGATTGGATGGATGTAGAAATAGGCCAGTGAATAAAATTATTCATATAAATTTAAATATATTTTTTATATATAGTCAATATTCCCATACCGATGGTGCACATGTGCCTTGATACGTGCTGCACAGCATGGGTTAATCTCACTTGGTCTAGATTGGCCCCAGATATATAACTATAGCTACTGACTTAGAACTACAGCTTCTTATAACCAATGCTAAGGAATCTATTAAGAAAAAATGATGATCTATAACCACAGGTTTCTTATTTTTCCATGAGTTATTTTAGCCTGTCAGAATTGCTTAGTAATAATAATTGGATTTATGATTTACACCTGGTTTGGTGGAGCCTGGCCTATGGCAGGGTAAGGAGTGCCACTTGGGGGGGAGGGGGAAATATGGTTTCAATGGTTAAGGGAGGCCACATAGAATGTGCCTATGTTACCAGTTCACTGTAAGACACCTCCACTACAAGAAGAGGCTGGGGGCGCCTGGGTAGCTCACTTGGTTAAGTGTCTGCCTTTGGCTTGGGTCATGATCTGGGGGTCCTGGAATCCATACCTGAGTTCAGTCCCCTGTTCAGCGGGAAGTCTGCTTCTCCCTTTCCCTCTGCCCCTCCTCCCCTGCTTATGCTCTCTCTCTGTCTCTCTCTCTCTCACACACTCTCACTCTGTCTCTCTCAAATAAATAAATAAAATCTTTAAGAAAAAAAAGAGAAGAGGTTGGGCTTTTTGGTAGTGAGGTATGAAGTAGCAATTGGAAACATGCACACAATGTATAACATGCAACTTGAGCAGTGGAAAGAGAACGAAGAAGCCTGAATTGATATCTCCAGACAATTTAATTCTCCTGCTCCTATATTCTTCTGCTGTTGCTGTACTATACCCTTTACTATTAAAAGGCTGTTTCAGGAGTATAAACTGTTTGAGTCCAGTGAGCCCTTTCAATGAACACTTAAGATCATTAGTAGGTAATTAACATGTATGCTTAGAGTTAAACGCTATTATATTAAGAATTATGTCATATTTATAGTTTAAATTATTATGGTACAAATAATATAATAAAATAATCACTCCACCAATATTTTTTAAAGGCTCTCTTCACATTTTTGACTTCTCCAGGGGTAAAAACTACCTTGAATTTTTGTGTTAATCAAAGACTTACTTTCCTCTAGAGTTTTACTACATTTGTATATAACCCTAAAGAAAAAAAAAAGAAAGTATTATTTAGAATTTGTCTGGTTTTGAACTATGATGAATGAAATCATAAAGTATGATTTATTTTCTGACTTACTGTTTTTCTGCTTTAATATCGTGTATTTGAGATTCATCCATGTTGTTGTTTGCAGCTATAGTTTATTCTTTTTAATGTTTTATATTCCATTGTAGGAGCATACCATAATTTATCTATTCTCCCACTAACTGACATTTGGTTTACTTCCAATATTTTGTTATAAACAGTTGCCACAATTAATATTCTTGGCTATGACTCATGGTTGGACAGATGCAAGAGCTCCTCTAGGTAGATGCATAGAAGGGGGATTTCTGAGTTACAGGTTTTGCACATGTTTAACTTTTATGAGTTTATGCCATAACCCAAGGTTATACCAATTTAGACTCTTGCGAGCAATTCAGTATGATTTTCTATAAGTGAGTTATTTGTGGGCAGTTAAGTACCCGTAGATTTTTAAGGAAATAAGTAGTGTATTTGTAGTGTAATATGTCTTGAATAAAATGTTGGGAATTTCTAGGACAATATATTTGAATACTTCTAGATATTTATTTAGATTCATATTTGTATGCCATAGGAATCAGTGAATTTTCAAATTAATTTGGAACATTTTAAATATGGGATTTTTACACTTTAATGTTGTTTCTCTGCTTTTTTAAAATCAGAAAATTATATATTTTTGTTTTATAAAATATAATAGGATATTGGAGACTGACAGAGACTAGTCAAGATATCTGCTTTACACAAACTATATATAAAGCTTTGTTGTAATAACCATAATGAGTATATTATTTTAGGGCAGCTGGATGCTCTGCATAAATGGGGTTGTCTGATATGCAGCATCGTATGATTTAAATATTCATTACTGTTTTTTATCAAGATTAGTACTCCAGAATCTGCCTGAATGCCATGTCTGAAAAGTTATGGTTTAATAAGAAATATCAGATATAGCATCAGGAAAATTAAAAGATTAAATCTGCTGGTTCCCAAATATAATCCTGGGAAAAATCATGTGAACTCTCTGACCACCAGTTCCTTCACCTGTAAATTGCTTATCTTTGTGTTACTCTTAGCTAAGGGAAATTGTATATAAGAAAGTACTTCCTAAAGTCCAAAACTCATACCTAAGATATTGTCAGGTGCCCAATTATTTTTATTATAAGTCATGGTTCCTTGGTACAAGCATCATAAGACGAATTATGTGGAATAGGAATTTACTTAAGAAGGTATTTAAAAACCCAAAGTGTCATTGAAAGGGCAAAGGAACCAGGAGAAAAACCCCAAATCATGCAGTGGGACTGGTTCAGCAATGATGCTGCTGCCTCCCCTCCTGCATCCCAGATGCCCGCATGTACATTTCTGATAAAATGGGCATCAGAGAGTGCATTTTGCTGCCAACACTGCCAACCTCTGCCCTGCAGCTGCCACTTCTGTGGGGCTCACCATTTCTTTGCATCACTAGCTGATGAATCAATATCCAGGGTGATTTTGGTGATTGGCAAATAAGGTGCCTGCATCAAAGTCACAGGAAGAATAGAAAAGAAAGGAGACTATCTGGAATTAGAGTTTCAGTTCATGGGAGTTAGGTCACACTGGGTGACCAAAAGTAATGAGTAACGCCCATACGTTTTCTTTAATTCCTTCAGAAATGTTGATAAAACAAAGGTTCAGGAAAGTTATCTATCTAAAGTCACAGAATTATTATGGGGCAGACCTATGAATTGAAACCTGCATGTGCCTTGACTTCAAGAATACAGCCATCAAACTATTCTAAATTGTTTCAGTAAGAGGTGAGCCTGCTGTGTTTACTTCAGTGTTTTCTTCCCCTTAATACCTGGGGACCAAGGAGTAAATTGGATCTCTTATAACATTACTGATGCCCTGGAATAGTTAATGATAAAGCTATTAACTTCAAAAACACAAAGTAAAACGAAACATGGTGTTTTTCCTGGTTTGCATGAGCGAAGGTTCTCTATGTTTTAAACTGTGCACTACATTATAAATTCTATATTCTGTCATAAATCAAAAAGAGTGAAAACTGTATTATGAAACGAGTGTGCTGCTGAGATGCCAGGACAGATTTGTCCATTTAAATAGCACGCAGAACTGTCTACATTTCATTGACCCCTTTCCAAATATAAAGTGCCACATAAATTCTTTTTTTTTTAAAGATTTCATTTATTTATTTGAGAGAGAGAGAATGAGAGACAGAGAGCATGAGAGGGAGGAGGGTCAGAGGGAGAAGCAGACTCCCTGCCGAGCAGGGAGCCCGATGCGGGACTCGATCCCGGGACTCCAGGATCATGACCTGAGCCGAAGGCAGTCGCTTAACCAACTGAGCCACCCAGGCGCCCGCCACATAAATTCTTAATGATAACAAAAGTGACCTAAGTTACTGTTGTCTAATGGCTTTCAGTTTTAAATGTTGATGGTGTAAGTCCAGTTCATGAGAGACTAGTGCCTACACCATGGAAACCTCTGTCACAATCAGCACTAATTTTCAGGCTAAGCAGAAAGGCCAAGGTTTGAGTAAAGAAGTTAAGTTCCCTTCTTTTTGTGACACTTCCTACCAGCTTGGTATTAGAATTTTGAACATAGACATTTTACACAAATTCATATTTAAGCAGGAGGGAAAGCATGACAGATTCAGTTTGCATTGAGAGGACAGTGTTGTATATTGGAATGGGTTTATGGTAGAGTTGGAAGACCTAGGTTCGAGCACCTGCACTGTTGTAAACTTAGGCAGGTCCCCTAAACTTTGTGACCCTTAGTTACTTTATTTGTAAAACAGGGATGATAGTATCTATTGCACAACTTGATATATCTCAAAAAAAAAAAAAAAAGAATGAGAAAGCACTGTGGTAAACGGCTATTCAGATATATCACTATTTTTTTTTAACTTATTGTTAACTGATTTGTCACACAGTTTGTTAGCCAGTACTTAGAGTGGTTTAAAAAAATTAAGGAAATGAGTGAAACCTATGTGGATTAAATTAATGCAGCATATTACTTTTTTTTCAGCTTTCCTGAGGTATAATTGACAAAATTGTAAGATTTATAGTGCACATTGCGATGATTTGATATATGTATACATTTTGAAAAGATTCCTCCCATCTAGTTAATTAATCATCCATCAACTCACATATTTATATATAGTTTTTGTGTTTGTTTGTTTTGGGTGAGAACAGTATTACTTTTTATTTGGGGAAATGCTGTGAGTCTTCTTGGCTCTTATTTGGTGGGGATTTATTGTTAACAAACAGTGGTAATTAGGCTGCTATCACTGAAGAGAGGTTACTACCCTTATTATTAATATTTTTTTAAATTTTATTATGTTATGTTAATCACATACATTACATCATTAGTTTTTGATGTAGTGTTCCATGATTCATCGTTTGAGTATAACAGCCAGTGCTCCATTCAATACGTGCCCTCTTTAAT
>NC_138373.1:80008409-80060079 GCF_054177405.1 Leptonychotes weddellii
CCCCAAATCTTGCCATTTGCAACAACGTGGTTGGAACTAGAGGGTATTATGCTACCCTTATAATTAAGCAGAGCTCCAAAACTGCTTTATGGTTTCAGCATTGCCTAAAATACAGCTCTTAAATTCACTGGCATATCCTAACAATTCTGTCTTGAAATTATATCTGAAATCTCTTCATTTTCTTTGTCTTGTCTCCATGCTTCTACTCTTTCCCACTTTCAATATATTCCTCACTCATCCACCCTTGAAGTCTTCTAAAAAAATAATCAAATCATGTTTCTTCCTGACTTAAAAATATTTAATGGTTTCTCATTGCATTTAAAATGAAATCCAAACTCCATGTATGCAGAATCTGGTACCTGCCTCCTTCCACATTTATATCTCATGTCATTCTCCTCTCTCTGACTTCAACCATAAAAGCATTCTTTCCTATCTTCCATTTGGCCAGCTCTTTGCTGCCTCCAAGAATTTTGCTGATGCTTGCTCCTCTGGAATACTCCTTGCCATTATTTTCCCAAAGTTAACACCCTCCAACTTCAAGTCTCAAGATAAATATCAGTCTTCAGAAAGGCCTTTCTTGACTATCCTATTTACTCCCACCCCTCATTTAAGTTAAATTAATTTATTTGTTAACATGCTTTTGGTCTGGCTTCCCCATTAGAATGAGAGCTGCATGATGGCAGGGGCCATGTTTATCAAGATCACTAATGTATCTCATGCTTTTAGCAAAAGGCCTGGCACATAATTTATTCTCATATATTTATGGATGAATGAAAAAAATGGTTGCTTGACTGGCTAGCAACTTGTCAGAATGGATGATGTATTAAAACTTGCTCCTTCCCCCAAAAAATGAAAAAAAAAAAAACTACTTGTCAATTAAAATATCAATATTATTCCTGAGAGTCTGCATGCAAATTTGAATTTTATTTTTACAAAATGATTTCCCATTACAGTTTCATGAGTTATTTAACATTTACTTTAAGTGATTTGGGTAAGTTATCTGTTCTTAACAATTGAAAAGCACCTATCTTCAGATTCTTGATAAAAGAATGAATAGTATCTGGGAAGCAACAGGTTTGAAGTACATTGATATATTTTGGAGGTAGCCCACACCCTAATTCATAGCCTAGCATTCCCTCTGTCATATCTGAACCATTTAGTTTAGTCATACATAATCCCATTGAAAAGGGATTCATTATTTCCTGAGACCTTGCATTCCATTTTTGAACAGCTCTGGTTGCTGAAAACGTCTTCTGTTTATCTGAGCCAAAGTCTCTCACTTCCTCCCATTTCTTGCAATTCTTTAAATTTTTTAGCCATAGAAATTAGGCTGGTCTGTTTGATGCATGAATCCTTTAAATATTTGGAGATAGACATCCTTATCTCTTAGAGTCCTTATCTCTTCTAGATAGAGTCCTTATCTCTTCTAGCTAAACTTTATCTTTTCCTTCTGCCATTAACCTCCAAATAAATACAGAAAATAAGTTTAAATAAAGTTTTTTTCTGTATTTCTGTAAAGAATCATTTTAAAGTGAGTGATGACTCTCAATGCATTTCTGGTTTAAATTTGTGATTATGATTAAATGGGAAACATGCATTGTACATAAATATTGATAACTTCAATGTTTAACTTTAAAATTACATTACTGTATTATTTGTTTGCTTTTACCAAGTTTCCATATTTTTTTGGCAAAGTTAGGCAGTTCTTTGAACTAGACTTAATATAAAATTAATTAAGTTATGCAAGTTTTTTAGGTTTATAGATAATGTCTATATAAACTATGAATGCAGTTGTCTTCTTATGAATAGCCAAACATAATTCACCCTTTTTTTCTTATCCCATCTTTTCCTATATATGTGCACCTATATACGTATTCACTTGAGGAAAAAACTTGAGGGTAAAAAGAGGAAAAACTAACTGTTAAAATTCTATCCCTACAGTAACAAACCATCTCTTTGCTATTTATTTGTTTTAATAATTTTAGCCAAGAAGATCTAAGTATTAATTGTGAATTTATGATGACAATAGAGTAAAAGAATTATCTAGAAAGTATTTGTAAGCAGTTTTATAATTTTACTAATTTTAAAGTGTTATCTTTGCAAAATATTAGAAACTGGAATCTAGTGTGGTAATAGCATTTTGTACACACATCTATGAAAATTTTATCTGTTATAAAAGATGATCATATAAAGAGAAACATAAATCTGCTATAAATAAAAATAGAAAAACAGTGAGCTACATATATGCTTGTTGAAAGTTCACAAAAAATTTTTTTTCTCATTCATTATTAATATCTTTCCAAAAATAGATTCTTTGTGAAAGCTATCAAAAGTGAAAGAGCAGCTGACCAAAACCATGTGAATGAAACAAATTTGAAAACAAGTTAAAACTCTTTGTTATGAAACTTGAGTTCAGGCTTCTTTCTGGATTTTGGCCTATAGGGGAGTTACTATAAAATTCATATCTGCATAACTATAAATGAACAGAGTCTTTTACTTTCAAAAGAGTTTACTCTAGCATTCCTGACCCTATCTATTTTCCCAGTTCTTTTCTGAATCTTGCTGCAATGATTGGATTAAGAATGGACACATGACCCAAACTGAGCCAGTGGTATTTTTGCTGATGTTTTCAAGAATGAAATTATTTTCTCCTTGGGATAGTTAGAGCTGCAGGTGGCCATCAATACCACAACATAGGGAAGATCTGCCTTAAAATCAAGCCACCAGTCTGAAAAGATGACAGATGAAAGAATTGAGTAACCTGATGACATTTGAACACTTGGTCTTAAAGCTCTTGAATTTAAATTCAAGATAAAGAAGCCAAACATTTGTTTCCATATTTGTGTTAGTATATGTTTGCTTTTTGTCACTTGTACTGAAATAGTCCTGACTTTTACACATAATGTACGTAGTGCCTATTTTAACTCTTCAGATAAAATGAAATAGTAAAAAACTAGAAAATTTCCTGCTGCATTTTGGAGAGCTCTACCATAGATGTATACATATGGTTATTTTATTTGCTTTAGTATGTTATGGTAAAGCTTTCTTTATATAGTATACCATAGTTTAGCTATCATATAACTCTCTAAATGCTTAACTCAGTCATTTATACAGAAAAAATACTTATTTTTAATGTATGTGACCAAATATCAGCTGATATCCTCTTGTGCTATGAGATTCAAATTACTTGGCTGGATGTTTCTGTTCAGTATCATGTGAAAATGCCATGTCTTCCCTAAGAATTTTGTCAATTCTTTTTAACCTATGTCCTCAAGGTCTCCATTCTTTCCGTTAATCTTTTAGTCTTCCTTATCTCACTTTGCATGACTCTTTTGTTTCATTTATGCCTATTTAGACTTGTAACTCAGTCTTTTTAATTTCACTGAAACGTCTCACACAAGACACATATGCATCACAAACTTTTAATGGTGTGGAGGGACAAAGAGTGATTTCCACTGCAGCCAATAAATTATTACTGGTTACCTGTTCCCAATAGTTAGAAATTTATGTCTTGCCCAGATTTTGCTCTTGCTCTTTCTTTTCTTTTACTTCTCTTCCTCCAGTCCCCTCTCCTCCCCTTTTTCCCCTTCCCTCCCCTCCCTTCTTCTCTCTCTCATTTCATCTGCAGGGTATTTTAGCTTTTAGCTTCCCTTTTCCTCCCTTCCCAGCTCTGTTCCTAAAGTGTCACCTTCAGTAGTAAAATCACTATTAGGCTGTTTGCCTAAATAACCTCCTTCTGAGCTCTCAAAGTAACTTTTTTTGCCCTCAAAGTAACTTTTTTTTTTTTTTTTTTGCACTCTCAAGGTAACTTCCCCCCCGCCGCCCCGGCCCGCTACATTCTTAAAAAATGCTCAAATTATAAATGTGTAGCTTTGCTTTCATTCTGTACACACTCTTCTCTCATTCCTCATACCAAGGTATTTTAAGTGGTACAGGAGAGAAAGGTGATCTCTGCTAACTAATATAGGAAGAGATGTAAGTTCCCCACGAGTGGCCACACAGATGGAATTTCACCCTGGGCAATCCAACTTGCATCTGGTGGTAAGAGGAATACAAGCCTAGTCAATATTTGAGTCATGCCCCAGTTCTCTCCTGAGCAGGGGCAGTAATTTAAAAATGCATTGATTAATATGTAAACAGGAAACTTATTTTGGAAAAGAGAGAACGTTCAGCTGTGTGACAGAATGGAAGTCTTGCTCTATCTTTCTGGATCATTTATTGGAAAACCAGACTGCTTTCCAATAAAAATTTGGCCTGAATAAATAATATGGGAAATTAAGCAAATCTCTCAACTGGCTGATTCTCAGTGTTATCATTCCAGAACCAAAACTGAGTTCATTTTTGAAATGCAAGACAGAATGCTGCTTCAGTGATGTTTCAGATGATCTCTGTACATGTATACAGCAGGATTTTTCGGGGGGGCAGGAAGACCTGGATGAGATGATAGCAATATCAAGGATTTGTAGCAACCTTATGTTGACAAAGCTACTTCTATAAGACACTCTCCTTTTACCATGAGCTGGGCATAATGCTAGTATGTTTTCTTTTCCAATCTTAAAGGAACACTAAGTATCTGGAAGGTGTCTGAATTCCAAGGAACATGAATCTGTGCTAACTGTGACCTCCCTGGGATTCACTTACACAGAATATTGCTTCTTTCCAGTTGTTGTCTCTGAGCTAAGTTGTCTTTTTTTTTTTTTATTTAAAATTACATTTTTATTTTACCGACTAGCTTTAAAGTCACTTATAACTAGCCACTGAACTATCTAAACCTTGCAGAACAATGACTAGAAAATTATTTGATAGTATAAGTCTGTAGGAATCTCTTTTATTTGACCACTGGAAAAATGAAAGGAATTGTTCCAGCCTTGAACAGCATCCCATGATAATAATCATGTAAGAAGAAATTTCCTTCAAGTTTAAAACCAAACAGGTGGAAGCTGTCAGGACACACTAGCAAAGAATCTGAGAAGCTAATTCCAGCTCAATCTTTTCTATTAATGCCCCTTTGCCCACAATCTAATTTCTGCCTGATCCACTGTTGCGTAAGATACTGAACACAGCTGTGGATCAGTGAAGTCATTTACAGATCCACCTTGTGGGTAAGATAAATGGTGGATTAATCTAAGTTCCCTGGGCCTTTATTTTTGGAACATATTTTAATGGTGAATGAAATCCCTTACTGGAGCTTCCTCAAATTATTGCCTTCTCTTTTTCTCTTTCCTAAATGCAATGTTTTTGTTGTTATTGTGTTATTTTTGCTGTTAATATTCTGTTACTGCTTCCTGGTTAGTCCAGTTCTATAAGAACTATCTATGAACATTGGTGTCTAGCCATGAGTCTTTCCTACCGTGAAGATGGTAGGCACAGACCTTTATCACATGGATGCCAAATACTAAAATAATTTCACAATAACTAATTTTTTTTTTATTTTCAGAACCATGGGAAACTCAACTCAATTCCAGCATTTGATGTCAATAATCTTGATGCTAAAGATCAAGAGAGAAACAGGATAGAAAAATTTGAGGAAAAGTCAATTTTTCAACTAAAATTTTTACCTGTTTTTTCTTAGGGAATCAAACTTTGGGGTAGTCATGATAACGATGAAAGTAAAATAATGAAGTATGACTGCTAGATTAGTGTCTTCATTCCTTCTCAGTCCTGAGATAATCTGAAAAGGATCATTTTGGTGGTGATGGTGGTAGCATTGGATTAAGTGTTTTACACATATTATATCATTCAATGCCCCAATAATTCTAGGAAATAGGAGTAATGTCTCCAATTTACTGATAAAGTTCTATGGCTAAGAAAGAGAACGCCTCCAAAGTCCCACACCAATATGTTATTTCTATTTTTAATTTTTTCAAGAACATTCATACTGTTTTCCCCAATGGCTGCACCAATTTACATTCCCACCAATAGTGCATGAGGGTTCCTTTTTTTTTTCACATTCTCACCAACACTTATTATTTCTTATCTTTTTGATTTCAGCCATTCTGACAGGTGTAAGGAAATATCTCATCATGGTTTTGGTTTACATTTCGCTGATGATTAGTGATGTTGAACATAATTTCACTACTGGGTATTTACAAAGAAAATGAAAACACTAATTCAAAAGGATATATACACCCTTTTATTTATTGCAGCATATTTATAATAGCTAAGATATGGAAGCGACCTAAGTGTCCCTCAATAAGTGAATGGATAAGGAGGATGTGGCACTTACAAAAAAACATACACACATACACACTGGAATATTGCACAGCCATAAGAAGGATGAGATTGTTTCGTTTGTGACAACATGGATGGACCTAGAGGGTATTATGCTAAGTAAAATAAGTCAGACTGAGAAACGCAAGTACCATAAAGATTTCACTCATATGTGGAATCTCAAAAGTGAAAGAAATGCATAATCAAACAAGCACATTCAGACCTGTAAATACAGAAAGCAAACTGGTGGTTATGAGAGGGGAGGGGGCTGGGTGCAAAGGGTAAAGGAGAGTGGAAGTACTAGACTTCCAGTTATGGAATGAATAAGACACAGGAATAAAAGGTACAGCACAGGAACATAGCCAGTGGTACTGTTGTAGCGCTGTATGGTGACAGATGGTAGCTACACGTGCAGTGAGCATAGGATAATATATAGAGATGTTGAATCGCTCTGTTGTATACCTGAAACTAATGTAACATTGTGCATCAACTAAAAAAATAATCCCACATCATGGGGCGCCTGGGTGGCTCAGTTGGTTAAGCGACTGCCTTCAGCTCAGGTCATGCCCAGGGTCCTGGGATCGAGCCCCGCATCGGCTCCCTGCTCAGCGGAGAACCTGCTTCTCTCCCTCTCCCTCTGCCTGCTGCTCTGTCTACTTGTGCTCTCTCTCTCTATCTGTGTCAAATAAATAAATAAACTCTTTAAAAAAAATAATCCCACATCAATAAGAATTGAATTGCAGTTGAATGTGGGAGATAACAACTGATGGAGAAGTAACACTCAGAACACATGCACCATCTATGCTCAACAAAAGACCTTCTGAAAGGTCTTTTCTCTCACTTTCTATGCATTTAAGAATATAGGAGATCGTCCGTCCTTAGAATTAATTATAAGTATCTTATTTTCTTCCATAGAATCAACTCTCTATCATCAAATGAAATTATCCCTTTCAGGTGGCTTCTCTTGGAATATTTCAGATGACCAATTTCTTGGTGCTATTATAATTTTGTGTATTTGGGTCTCTAAGTGTTCTTAGAAGACATATTATCTGATGTTCTGTCTAAGTTGCAAAGAACTGAGTCTAATCAAATGGAAGTATTCTTATAATATAAGAGAGAGTACAGGAGAGGTTCCTATAAGATGTACATCATCTTAGAAGGAATGACCAAAACTTAGTCTTTACAATCTAGGATGAATTGTGCTAGCAGTAGATATCTTTGTAAATGCTAATATCTAATGAAATCTTCCAGTTATGTTTTTTCATTGTTTTATAGGAGGTCATTTTGCCAGAATAATCTTCAGGAAAAGCACCTCTTCTTCCCACCAACGAACCATGAGAGACGATGGACTCTGAAAAACAAACTGAGGGTTCTAGAGGGGAGGTGGGTGGGAGGATGGGTTAGCCTGGTGATGGGTATTGAGGAGGGCACATTCTTCATGGAGCACTGGGTGTTATGCACAAACAATGAATCATGGAACACTACATCTAAAACTAATGATGTAATGTATGGGGATTAACATAAGAATAAAAAAAATTCTTACTCCCTGTTACAGAATATTTATACTTTTGAAACAATTTATTTTTACTTTACTTTTTAAAATATTATTTATTTATTGGAGAGACAGAGAGAGCAGGAGCAGGTGAGGGGGTGGGGGATGCACTGAGGAGAGGGGCCAAGGGAGAAGGAGAAGCAGACTCCCCATTGAGCAGGGAGCCAGACACAGAGCTGGATCCCAGGACCCTATGATCATGACCTGAGCCGAAGGCAAAAAGCTCAATGGACTGAGTCTCCCAGGAGCCCCGACCTTTGAAACAATTTAATGAATTATTATAAGGCACACTTAAAGTTTTCATGAAAATGGACTTAAAACCTACAATTCTGTGAAATACTTTGTGTCTCCCCTTAAGTTGGTGATATTCAATGCAGCATTCATGGGGATACATAGCCTATAATAATCACTTTTTGGTCTTTGTGCTTTTAAAGCATCGATTATTTAGAACCCAGTCACCTTAAAGATTATGTTTTATTGTTCTTTACTGTGATAATTAAATGAATTAGATAGTTATTGATAGTTACATATTCACTGAAATACCGAGGAAAGAGAAGTAACATTTTCCACGCTGCATTTGTTGGTTCATGTGTATTTCTCAGTGATGAAACTACATTGTTGAGCTCTTTGAATTGGAGACAAGATCAGAATTTTTGGTGAGTTATCACAGTTGGAATAGGGAGAATATTTGATTCATAAAATTTATATTGTTGACAGGAAAAGAAAATAGGTTTACATTTGAATATGGTTGGCATTTTATTCATTCTGATGTTTTTTAAAAATCAATAGAGTACTTGTCCTTCACTTTATAAACATTTACACTACATAGCCTTGGCTTGTAAAATTCTTCTGAAAATTTAGGAGGACCAAAATGAATTAGGATTATTATTGTCATAATCAGTACCAAATAATATAAACTGACTCGATTGAAAATGTGGGACTATGACTAAGGAAATACATAATAGTAATAATATTCTAAGAATTAAACTATGAAATATTTGGGAAATTACAATGAAATTTTAGTTTGTACTCTACATTGATCACAGTATGGTAGATGATGAGGGTAATCAAAATTCCTTACAGATTTCTAAAAAATGAAAGAAGTTCCATGAAAATTTATCATATTCTAGTTAAAATTAGATTTTTCAGGAAATAGACAAGTTTAATATCAAAAAGATCTGAATGATGTCTAAAGAACTAATCATAATAAAAGAACTGATCTAATTCTTACACATAAAGAACAATCTTATGCCTACAGTGTTTAAATTCTGAGATCATCTTTTCCTCGTGCTTATTTCATTCATAAATTAAGTGAAATATTAATTTTAGGGGGTGCCTAGGGGCCTCAGTCGGTTAAGCATCTGCCTTCAGCTCTGGTCATGATTCCAGGATCCTGGGATCAAGCCCCGTGTCCACATCTGGCTCCATGCTTGGTGGGGAGCCTGCTTCTTCCTCCCCCCACCTCCACCTACTTCTGCTCTGTCTGTCTGTCTCTCTTTCTGTCAAATGAATAAATAAAATCTTTAAAAAAAAAGAAATATTAATTTTAAGTTAAACCCACTCAGGCACATTGCACCCTCCATTCTGAGAGGATAAAAGTAAATGTTTGCTTTGGATATCTGGTTAACTGAGAAAAGATTGCACTTGAATTATCAGAATTATTCTTGCCAAACATGCTTGCCAAATCTTCTCCTTCCCTTTGGTTGATAGGCCTGACCTTAGGCTATGGCTCTGGGACAGATCCAGACTGCAGTGTAATTTGTTCAGGCTCTGTTTTGTCAAGGGTGCTCCTCAGCTTGTAAATTGATTCTATACAATTTAGTCCTACTTAGTTCACATAACTCTTAGTAATATTGGAAAGAATTATTTTTTTATTTGAAATTTTAGGAAGTAAACAAAAGGATCATTTGAAAATGGCTGAATCCAAAGAAAGGAACAAAATATTTAACCAGTGTAATAAAAAAAAAAAAAAAAAACCTTGAGCATTATTAATTGTGTCTGTGTGACCAGGTGTGGGTATATTGTATTTCACACACACACACACACACACACACACGATTAGGGTACTAACTTCTAATCTTTGTTGTTAAGAAATGAGCTTTGCTCAAAAGTGGGTGAATATGATACTCCTGTCATGATCCTGTCCTGGTCCTTGTTTTCTATTCTTCTTTGTTCTGCAGTGCATGCTAATGCTGTGCTCTCTTCATGTTGATCCACAACCCACAGGAATATGAGTGGGAGAGTCACTCCTTTGTATATATAAGAGGTCACTCTGTTGTTTTTTTTTTTTTTTAAAGATTTTATTTATTTGACAGAGAGAGACACAGCCAGAGAGGGAACACAAGCAGGGGGAGTGGGAGAGGGAGAAGCAGGCTTCCTGCGGAGCAGAGAGCCTGATGTGGGGCTCGATCCCAGGACCCTGGGCTCATGACCTGAGCCAAAGGCAGACGCTTAATGACTGAGCCACCCAGGCGCCCCAAGAGGTCACTCTGTTGTATAAGAGGTCCTATGGTTAAAACAAACAAACAAAAAATTACCAGTATCTGTTTGCTGTTGATCAAAGTTGGGATTTAATTTTTTCACTATATTGAACTATTATATCTATTAGTTTTTTAATATATCTATTACTACATACATCTATGCAGTTTTGGAAAGATGTGTCTTTTAATGTTTTTCAAACTTTATGTGCTATAAATCACTTGGTAATATTGCTAAAATGTAGATTGAGATTTAGTAGGTCTAAAGTTGGTCCTAAAAGTTTGCATTTCTTTTTTTTTTTTTTAAGTTTGCATTTCTAACAAGGAGATTCCAATGCTGCTCGTCCTGATATACATTCTGAGTATCAAGATCATATGTCAATTCAGTATAGCTCTCTGCCTCTGCTACCAGTGAACACCCTTTTCCTGTGCTTCCTGTGGTGAGTGAGCAAAGATGTGTGTATGTATGTGTGTGTAAGAGGGCTATCTCTAAGAGAAAATTATAGTTTACACTGGTTTTTGGCTTCCGCCTTAAGTACTAGCATAAAATGTCTTGCTCTATCATCCAGCAATTCATTTGCCCGTGAACCAACATCTCCTCTGGCTAGAGCAGATTGAGGTGTTACCATTAAGCCATGTCATGCTACACATACACTTTCATTCATTCATTTACTTGATAATCATTTATCATGTATTGTATTTCAGAAAATATACGGGGCAATATCTATAGAGTGATGATGACTGAGACTTGATCCCTTTATGCAATGAACTCACATCTAAGTGGAAGAGACAGACATGGTAAGGGAAATAGTAATATTGAGTTAAATACAAAGCACTATATTAGCACAATGGAAAAGGTAAAAACTGCATATATGAGATTCAGGAAAGTTTCACAGAGGATATGACATTATTCTGAAACTTGATGAGTAAAGAATAATATTCAGGTAGCAGAACAATAGGAGCAGAGTTCCTTGCAAAGGTAATAATACTTGCAGAGGCAGAGACACTAAAATGCATGGTGTACTCAAGGAATCATGGGTCATTCAAGATGATGTGGAGGAGTGAAAAAGCCAAGAAAAGTGGGCAAAACATCAAATCGTGAATGGATGATTTCTTTTTTTTTTTCTTAAGATTTTATTTATTTATTTGACAGAGAGAGACAAAGAGAGAGAGGGAACACAAGCAGGGGGAGTGGAAGAGGGAGAAGCAGGCTCCCCGCCGAGCAGGGAGCCCGATGCGGGGCTCGATCCCAGGACCCTGGGATCATGATCTGAGCCGAAGTCAGACGCTTAAGGACTGAGCCACCCAGGCACCCCTGAATGAATTGATGATTTCTAAGAAAGATGAATTTTTATCCCATAAGCAATGTGGGAATAGTGTGAGAGAATTTTGGGAAATAATTTCAATAGCAGTTTGGAACACTTAATTGCAAAAGAGCAAGTTTGGAAAGTATCAAATTAATGTAAGTGAGAAACAATGGATTCTGAACTGAGGTAGTATAAGTAAGGATATGGAAAGATACCCTAGAGGTAGAAGTGACAGGATTTTGTGGTAAATTAAACATTGGTGTAAAATTGAGAAAAGATGGTTTTCAAATTTCAAGTCTGGTTAATTAGGTGGGATATAATTGTATTTGTTAAATAATTCTGTATATATAGATGTGGGAACTATTTTGGAAGTAGTGCTAATGAGTTCATTTTTTATCTTGTTGAGTTTGAGCATTTTGTAGGAAAATCAGAGAGCTGTGTAGCAAGTTGAGAATATCCAGTTTAACAAAGTACATATGGACTATGGAAGTTGATTCTTTCCATTAGTGTGGAATACCTTGTCTCTTCTCTTTGTTACTCAAAAATGCTGTTTTGGTGAATGACACAGCTGGACAATATACAATGTGAACATTCATAATTGTTGTTCTATTGAGTTTCTTTAGAATTTGAAGAGACCAAAGACACAAGGTTACAATAGTTCTTTTCATGATGTCATGTAACAGCAAGAGTGATTAGTTATTTTAGTCCAGTCCTATTAATTTAAGCTATAAGCATTTTCTCATTGTCTTTGATATGTGTATATATTTTGAATGGTACTTAAGAATTTACTTTTTTGCTGTAAGACAAAAAAAAAACCAAAAAAAACCAAAAACCTAGGTCTAACATTTTTTTAAAAAGACACTTTATATTGGCTTATTGATACTTGATCATACTCTAAATACTTTTAGACCTCATATCTCAGATCAGTGATTTACATCATAGTATCAGGAAGATTAGGGAATATTAATATGACATTACTTAACATAAATAAATGGGTGAGCTAGAGAGTGATTTGATCCCAGCTATCAATGACCCCAGTTTTCAATGAGAACTCTTAGCAGTTCTGTTCCTTGACTTACTTTTGGAAGGTGGCTCCTCAAATGTGAGTAATTGGTTTATATGGATATAGTAAATATACTACTTATATAAGGGCTTCTGATGAAGTGTGACTATTAAGATGATTTCATTTAAAATTGAAAGGAAACTGAAAATGGGAAAGGCTGCAGGTAAAATTGGATATTTTGGGACAAAACACAAGGATTGTGTTTTAGTAGTGAGCTGGTAGCTCGTCTGCAGTCATCATGCAAAGCAAAGAGTTATTATAGCTTGTGATTATTTTTATTTACAGACAAATCAAACTAATGAGATGAGGTTTAAATTTGCTCTCCTTCTTTGTTTCCATCTGACTATCATTTCCTTTCAAGATTAAATAAGAAATTTATTGAACCGTAACATCAAATACTTAGTAAATTACTGGATATTATATATTTATATTTATGTATTTATAAATATATTACCTAAATCTGCCACCAAAGCCTCTAGTAACTTTGTATAACTCTGCACCATTAATTTCTTCAGAGTGACATTCTGATGTGAGCTGAACAGATGGAATTGCAGGATTGTTCTAGCAAATTTATCATAAAAAATGCATCCGACACCTGTGTAATTTGCCTAATCATTTTCCTAATAAGCTCCCACCATTAATTATGCACGATTTCCACAATGCAATCAAGATAAAAGTAAATCTGATGACTTAATACCCTTCAAAATAATTGGTTCACCCAACACAAGGCCTCCTTTGCTTTCCATAGCCATTTTAGTTAATTAGAAAAAGGGTGCACCCTGTTGGAGTCAGCAGAACGGAGGCTGATCGCTTGGTGGGAGGTAGACCTGCTGGGTTTTTGGGCAGGAGTCAAGGATATTAACTCGTGAAAGAATAGAAGAGAATTTTGCCCCTTCCTCTTCTTTTCTTTCCTTCACAATCCACACCCCCCCAACCCTGCAACTTCCCTGTCTCCCCCCACCCACCCCAGTAGCAAACAGATGCGATTAGCGTTCTTCAGCCATCAGAAAACTGACTGCAGGACTCTGCGGGTCTAATGAGAATCAACTTTTCCGAGGCTGCTGTCTTGCAGTGCAGTCCACCTGTCACATCATTAGGTGCAGCATGTGCCTTGAATTCACTTTGCTAAATGAGATTTACAGGCCCCAGTGAAACCCATCCTGCAGCATCCCTGCTTCAATTAGCTAAAGATTAATTGTCTGAGAAAGGGAATGAAAGTTTTACTTCAACTGACCTGAAAAAAAAAAAGGTAAAAAAAAAAATGTATGGTTCAGGTATCCCACATAGGCCCCAGGCAGTGTGGAAAACGTGATAATTTAAAGGTGCTGCAAATTTCCTACACCTCGCCTGGATGGATGAAATTAACTAGCACTAAAAGCTGTCAAATTAAAGGTTGACTTCCAGATATTAGCACCTTAAATGTCACCGAATATTTCTTTCTTTTTTTTTCTTTTTCTTTTCTTTCTTTCTTTCTTTCTTTTTTTTTTCTTGGCAAACATTCATATCAGCACACCTGCACATGCACACAAATATTTTCTTACTGCTGTTCTTGCTAACTGCTTGTTCGTGCCCAGACTGGAGTTACTTGCTATAAATCTTTGATGTAACCATGGCTACAAAACAACTGGCAATTACAAAATTTCCTCCGTTTTAATGTTACATGAATTATATTTGAATATGTTTTAATGTAGATGAAGAGTTGGAGGTGAGAAAAGCTTCTGAAGAAGGGCAGAAAGGAGGATCTCTGCTCCCATCTGCCACACATTCCCTGTGCTACTCAGACACACATAACCTGCAAGTGGAGGTATATCACCCAGAGCTAGAATTTCTTAATTTGTAAGTCTTCATGCAAATTACTGAATTTAAAAACTTTAACATTATGGGGAATGGTCTAAAGTAATTAGAGAATTGAAATGATTTTTAGCATTGTGGGATATGTAATGATTTAGTAGGATTTGGGTAGAAAATATGAAAACCAATTTTCAGCTAAAATTTATTTTTGACCAACAAATAAGAAAAAACTTAACATTGCCAATTTTAACATAAGTATGGCAGTGGCAAATTCACCTGACTAGAATGGCAGATGAAATAGTCATGAGGGGAGAGTGAACATCCTCCACATTTGGGGGCAGAGGTTATCAGGGGTGCTTTCATTCTTCAGTTCTCTTTTAGCATGTCTCAACTAATCACAACTCGTTTGTTCCAATTTAAATTTGTAGGCCATAGCATGTAATTTTAATTAATAAAATTTCACAAAATACAAACATACCTGGGAAAAATCTTTAGCAAACAGCACAGAAATAAGATAATACTAAATATTTAAGCACAATGAGAAAACAGAACGGACATGCCTGTACTTTGAATGTGAGTTCCCTGTCACCCACGTTAAGAATTAGGAACAGAAGCAAGAAGAAAAAATGATGATTGAATCAAATCCAAAAAATTCCTGAATGATTTTGTTTTCATAAATAACATAGTCTATTGGAAATTTGCATTTGAATCCACTAGTTTTACTAATGGCTCTCACTCAGTGTATATTTTACTATGAGTTATTGACTAACAATACTATGAAACATGATACTTGAAAGTCATTTAAAGATTCTTTTTTTTTAAACTATACTTCCATTTACGTTTTGTAACATATTTTTGTAGTTCAGTTATGAATATGTATTTGCAAATATATGCGTATATATATGTAAATAGGCAATTATAAATTTATTTTTTTTAATTTAAATAGAATT
The DNA here is from genome assembly GCF_054177405.1 of Leptonychotes weddellii. NCBI lineage: Eukaryota > Metazoa > Chordata > Mammalia > Carnivora > Phocidae > Leptonychotes > Leptonychotes weddellii. The sequence goes on from NC_138373.1 coordinate 80,023,760, forward strand.
ATTTTCCTTAATAGGATACTTATCCAGAAAGTTCAGAGAATTTTATTCTAGGATTCAGGTCCTCATTTGTAAAATTAGAAAAATGCTGGAAAACTACGTGGCTACTTTGGGATATAAACTCATGTCCATGAGTTTTTCTGTGCCTATGGATCTTTGACAGTTCAAGGTTCTCCCTGTCTTAAACCCAATAGGTAAGACAGTCAAAGAGGAGACAGAAAATACTTCTCAGAGCAAAAATCTTTTCAGGTTCTTTTTCATGTTGATAGAATTATGAGCTCTGTTCTTAAAAGAATTCTTTGCAAAAGGATGCTTCATACTGGTTACCTTTTTAAAATTTTTTTAAAAGCTGTATGCATGTTTGTTAGTCTAGCCATTAGAATTGTGATTCTCTTTCCCTAAATGCCCACATTTACATAGTAATATCCAACCTGCATCAAACATTACATTTCAGACTGTTTTAAAAACTTTTACAAGTATTACTTCATTTAATCCTTACCACAGTCCTCTAAATTGTGTTATTTTGCCCCTTTTTTACTGATGAATAAAACTGAGTTGCAGATAGTAAACACCTTGTTCAGTGACACCCCAGTAAAAGCAATGCTAGGATTCAAACCACATTCTATGGACCTACACTCCACTTTGGCATGATAAAACTCGCATCTCTTAAGTTTTAAGATTTATTTATTTATTTTAGAGAGAGAGACATAGAGAGAGTGGAGGGGAAGGGCAGAGGGAGAGAGAATCCTCAAGCAGACTCCCTGCTGAGCATGGGCCTGACACGGGGACTCGATCTCAGGACTCTGAGATCACGACCTGAGCCACCCAGGTGCCCCTAAAAATCGCATCTTTTAAATTTTGTTTAAAATTATTACCCTGCTTGTTCCCATGGGGATTTGAAAAAGTGATGAAACTAAGATGATTTTTGTTTCATGGATTTGTGTTTAAACCAATGAATGTATATGACCATGTGCATGTGTTCAGGCACGTTTGTGTGTGTGTGTGTGTGTGTGTGTGTGTGTGTGTGTGTGTGTGTGTGTGTGTGGTGGGTGAGTGAGAAGGCTAAGGTACTAATGTGAGAATACCATATAGATAGTTTGATATTTAATTGAACCCTGGGTACCATCACTTCCATGGTTAGGATGTAACATCTATGGTTATGAGACCTTATGAGTTTTACTTACCACTGCTTAGGTTTGGTTCCCGCTTGTGCCTTTAACATATATTTCAGGATAATATACACAGATCCAATCTTGTAAAAGATGATCAAAAACAATATGAAAAACTATAAAATCTTACTGAAAAGCACAAAAAAAAATTCTGAATATTTTAAAGATGCCAGTTCTTCATTAGAGTATATATTGAAAACAATTCTGATTAAAAACTTAGTAGAGATTATTTGGGTCTTGGCAGAGTAATTCTAGAGCACATCTGGAAAATTAGCTTAATGAGGCCAGCCATTAGCATTTTGGAAAATGGCTAAAATTTCAAGTGAGTAAATTTAAAGATCCAATTGGCTTGGAAAAAAAAAGAGTAAAAATGAAAGATATTCCCTACTAGATAATAAATCATACAAAGCTGTAATAGTATGAAGAAAGTATTAGTTACAAGGAATTGAAATAAAGATCAAAAGAACAAAATAGAAATTCCAGAAGCAGAAAATCACATGTATAAAATTGTACAGATAAAGAAAATATCATTGCTAAAAAGAGAACCACATGCCCCCAATGGGGTCACTTGTGCTAGACCCACCAAACTAGGTTTTTGTTTGTTTGTTTGTTTTGTTTTTAAGATTTATTTATTGGGATGCCTGGGTGGCTCAGTCAGTTAAGCAACTACCTTTGACTCACATCATGATCCCCAAGTCCTGGGATTGAGGCCTGCATTGGGCTCCTTGCTCAGCTGGGAGCCTGCTTCTCCCTCTGCCTGCTGCACCCCGCATGTACTCTCTCTCTCTGACAAATAAATAAATAAAATCCTTTAAAATAATAAAAAATAAAAAATAAGATTTATTTATTTATTGAGAGAGATGGGGGCAGGGGGCAGAGGGAAAGAATCTTTCAAGCAGACTCCCCATTGACTGAGGAGCCCAACCCGGGGCTCAATCCCACAATCCATGAGATCATGACCTGAGTGGAAACCAAGAGTTGGTCGCCCAACTGACTGAGCCACGAGGCATCCCTCAAGTAGGGTTTAATAACTAATTGCAGTTTCAACCTTCCTCAGGAATGTAATCTTAATTGGTCAGTCTGAAATTTCCATGTCAGCAGCAGTCCACCTAAGTCCCCCAAAGGGATATGACCTTATCCAAAATAATTCTCATTTTTGTTTATGACTTCCTTGTCCTGAGTTAAAAACCTTTCCCTTCCTCTACCCCTTTGGAGCTCCCTCTATTTGCTAGATGGGGTGCTGCCCAATTCATGAATCATTTAATAAAGCCAATTGGATCTTTAAATTTACTCACTTGAAATTTTGTTGTTTAGCATCATCAAAATTCATCAGGGAATAGAAATATAAATCAATACACAGTGACCTGACTGTTAATTAGTGACCATTTTATATTTATACTAAAATAGATTTCTGTGCTCGCTTCGGCAGCACATATACTAAAATTGGAACTATACTAAAATAGATTTCATATTATTTGAGTAATTCAATATGTTAGACATAACTTAAAGTGCAAATATTGATTTTGTCCCAAGGAAGAAGTTTTAAGTGTAAAAATAAAGAGATACCACAGGGAAAAAAAAAAGATGAATGTAACTGCACAAAGGTTAAATCTCCGATGTATCACCAAATATAATAAAATTGAAAGCCAGAATTAGTCTGGAATTAAATTTTTTAAAATTGAAATGATGGAGAAATATTAGAGTTATAAACAAATTTGAAATCAAATAACTGTAAAAGGAAAACTGTTGCTAAAGGACATAAATAGACAATTCACAACAAATAAAACATTAGTTAAAGATGTAAAATCATGTTAAACATAAAAGTTAAAATATTGCGGCATTATCTTTCACCTTCAAAATGGAATTTAAAGAAAGTGTTAATGCCAAAAGACAATCAAGGGCATGTAAAATAAGTCTTATAAACAATGTTTTCTGTAATAAAAATTTATACATTTTTAAACAAAACTAAGGAACAGAAATTAAAGTTTTAATAATGTTCATACCCTTGGGGCACCTGGGTGGCTCAGTTGGTTAAGCATCTGCCTTTAGCTCTGGTCATGATCCCAGGGTCCTGGGATGGAGCCCCACATTGGGCTCTCTGCTCAGAGGGGAGACTGCTTCTCTCTCTTCCTCTGGCCCTCCCCCCTGCTCGTGCTCTCTGGCTATCTCTCTCTCTCAAATAAATAAATAAAATCTTCAAAAAGAATGTTTATACCCTTCTACTATACTCGTCTTGCTTCAATCATACTATCATAATAAACTAACCAGTGCCTTTTGAAAGACAGAAAATAATCTAAATGGGCGACAAAAGAATGAATTGTTAAATGAATATTCATCAATTTAAAAATTAAATTTTGAATATGTAATGCACAAGGAATGCTCAGAATTATTATCATAAAACCAGTATAAGAAACCACAAAACATCTAAAATAAACTATAGAGAAGTCTGCATATATGTAATATAGACAAAATGGTTTAACAGTATAGTTTAAGATTAAGAACTAAGATTTGCAAACTTTCTAGGTTTGGAATCTACCCTTACCACTTTGTATGTTTTTGGAAGTTTACTTTATTTGTATCCTAGTTTTCTAATCTAAAAAATAGATAATCATCTGTACCTTATAGTTTTATTGAACTTATAATAGATTAACTATGTGATGTGTTTAGTACAGGGCCAGGCACTAAGCAAGGGTGTAATAAATGTAACCTACTCTATTATCTCTAAATGGTGGGATGATATTATGAATATTTCTCCCTTTTAAGTGCACACTAGATATTTTTACAAAAAAATTTTGACAAGCTTATTTTTTTAAGTTTTAACTGAAAGAAGTTGTATATTGGCTACTCTAAAGTAGAAGTAGTAGTATAATCAGGAAATAATATGCATAGATGCAAATTCTTTCTCTTTTTTATTTAGCCCTTTTTCCATTAACTGTAAGTCTTATATAGGATTATCTTGTTCATTCATTTATTCATTACACAAATGATTATTTAATATACTAAGTACCAAGCAATAGTCTAAGTTGTGAGAACATATCAATGATGAATTGTTTCTCTTTCTTTACACAGCTTATATTCTGTTGGAGACAAAGAATTAAAAAAATAGAGAAACAGATCTATATCCTATGCCAGTCAGTGCTAAAGAGAGAAAAAAGAAGTGGAAAATAACTTTTTACAATAATTGAAGAGATGGTTTTTAAGGAGAGACCCAATCATACATTTTATTCACACCAAACTCATGAAATCAAGAAAATAAGAACTGTCCAACTCTCCAGAGTTTATAGTCAATTCTGTAAAGCAAATAGTTAGTGTAATGGTATAGTAAAAGGTTACTATGAAATTTAAAAGAGATCATAATTATAGTATATTTCTGAGTATGCAGATAGTAAATATTTTACTAGATTTAAATGTAATTTCAAGTATAGTTTCTATAAATTTATTAAATCAAACTTTTAAATGTAGTATTTTCTCTTTTTTGTAACTTTATCTAGATTATTAATGTATCACACATATAATAGTAGCAACAACAACCAATAATATTTACTGAATACATATTATCACCTAAGATATGCTAAGCAGTCCTTATGGAAATACTAAGAGGCTGTTGCCACTATTATCCCTACTTTATAGAAGAGGAAACAAACAGATAAAACATTTTTCCCCAAACTACCAGTTTGTAAGTGATGCAGCTGTGATTAGGACCAGGTCTGTCAGATATCAAAATCAGTTACTTAATCTGTGGGCTGTTACTGCTTTGGGTTTGGACATCTGAATGCATATGAGATATTTCCATTTTAACTAAATCCTTCCCTGATTATTTTGTTTTAATTTCAAAAATTCAAACATTTAATCAGTCATTTGAAAAAAAATCTTCGTAGATTTGGGTAAAATACAATAATTAAGTGGTTCGTTGGCTTTAAATGTGCATAAGGGTTTGAAATAATTCAAGTGTTAGTTCATCCAACCTAATGCATAACTTCTAGGAAGAATTCCAGAGGTTCTAGCTTTCTATTTTTTTTTTTGAAGATTTTACTTATTTATTTTTTTGAGAGAGTGATAGAGTGCACATGTGTGTCTGTCCATGAGCTGGGAGAGGGGGAGGGTCTTCAGCACACTCCAGGCTGAGCACAGAGCCCATCGTGGGGCTCAATCCCATGATCCCAAGATCTTGACCCAAGCCGAAACCTAGCGTCAGAGGCCCAAGTGACTGAGCTACCCAGGAGGGTGGAGGTTCTAGCTTTTTCAAAGGGACAGAAAGTTGGTAAGTTCTATGGGGTAATATATTAGTGCATAATATAGTATGTACTAACATGTCGTAGGATTTTTATACAGATTAAGCAGATTATATAACAGGGGGTAAATAAACCAAATAAATATGTCTTAAGAAGTATCTCAGAATAGGGGCTGCTGGGTGGCTCAGTCAGTTAATGGTCTGCCTTCGACTCATGGTCATGATCCCAGAGTCCCGGGATTAAGCCCCACATTGGGTTCCCTGCTCAGCGGGGAATCTGCGTCTCCCTCTGCCCCTCACCCCACTCATTCTCCCTCTCTCTCTCAAATAAATAAATAAAATCTTTTACAAAAAAAGTATCTCAGAATAATTTTAATGGTGTCATAATAACAACAAATAAAAATACTTATATTAATTAACCTCACTGTATGTTAATAGCTATACTTCTCATGATTGGCATGCATTTTTTCAAATTCGCAAGAACTTCATGAAGTAAGTAGAATTTATCAATATGCAGACCAAGGCACTGAAAACTTAAATAATATGGCCAGCTCCTCCCAACTGTTTAACCTGAAGTCAGACTTTGAACTCAACCTAGTAATGATAAAACTTCCAGAATGAAATCCAGTTCTAGAGATGCAGCATCATTATCCAAATAATTTTAACTATGTCATATTTACTATTTTAGTACAATAGTTTTCAGACAGAATTTCATAGAAATTGAAAAGGAAAAGACTAACTCCAAGCACACTAAAAATTATACTAATCCCTGAAAGGCCAGATCTTAGGCTTTGGGCTAAGGGTGAACATATGAGTATATTTATGGGAGTGTGGGATGTCTGTGAATAGTAATGGAAAATTATAGAAAATCATTCATTTAATCATACCTTTTTTTACAGTAATTAATGTATAAAATAACTGACTTTGGTTGTTTGGATAACCATCTGTCACAAGTGTTAGAAAGCACTTACTATTTTGGTATAAATTGGATTATAGTAGGCCAAATAGCATGACAATATTTTGCAGCAATATTTAGTGTGGAACTTTTTGTTCCTGTAGACTTTTATCATGGTTTTTTTTTTTTTTTTTTGGAAAGAAGTTCAGACAATCCGATAATCTCTTTTTATCTCTTTTATCTCTCTTTATTGAAGTGTATAATTTTTGCCCCTGCCACCTACCTAATTCTAACTCCTGTCTCTGCAATAGACATAAATGTATCTGGTAAGTAGATATGTGATGTGTCAGTGAGTATTAGATCCTATGAATAGATTTTTATTTCCGAAAAGTACCATCCAAATCTCCCCTGATGAGTTCGACTTTGCTGTCATTTGGTTTTACAAAATGGCTAAATCACCAAATGGAAATGGATTGAGAAACCATTAAAATGGGAGCATGGGAGTGTAGACAAAGAAAGTAGAATGATGATTTCTTAATATCTGGGCTAAATCCAGTGCTTTGGCTTGCTGGATGGCACCTCTGACTAGTACTGAAGACACTAAACATAAGCAAAAAAATTTTTACTCTCAATGTGTCTATTACATCAAAAATAAGTCATTTCAAGTACAGTACTATTACATTCCAGTGCACTTTTGGAATACTGTAATAGGCTTTCAGATTGAATGAAAGGGTCTTAAGGTGATGGGCACCAAACCACCTTCTGTAAGTATGTCAAAAGTAAAGTTGAAGGAGTGGGAGAAAAGACATATTTAAGTTTTACACATTTATAAAAAAGGAATGAGAAACATATCACTTTCTGTAGTATTTGTTTTTTATCTGCTTTCTTAGCAAGGAAATTTAACACACACACACACACACGTCCACTGGTGACTATGGGACTGGAATACAATTACAAGTTTCCTCACAGTAGTAAACTCTCAATCCCACCTGTGCCTTCAGTGGCATGAGCCAGCTTGATTATGCTGAAGCACCCCTGGATTCCTTCCTCTTTTGTTTCATTCCACCCAGGGTCTTAAAGCTTAAACATTTGACATGCTTGGGCAGTTTTCTCTCTAATTTCACCCAAGCTGACTGTGCAGTGAGTTTAATGTGTAGGTGTAGCCTGTAGGTGCAAGTAGCTTCTTCAGTATTTTTTTCCCTTTAGCCATCTGAACGTTGGATGCATTCCAGGTTGGAGTGAATCTATATTATGGTAAAAAGTTAAATCATATCACAAGAATATTACCACACCAAACGGATTTAGATCAATTTCCGTGCAGGCATAGGTTGACTTTGAAACTGCAGTTACAATGCTTCTGGTTTCAACAACATAAAGGATGAAACTCTCTAGAAAATCAACAAATCTTATATATGGGGTGCATTAAGTTTAGTTATGACCTTTGAAAACATGTAGTGAGAGAATATTCATATACTTGTTCATATACTAATGTTTCATTATTTAATGTTAAAGACCATATAATTATTTAATTTGAAAAAAAAAAACTTTTATATAACAACAAAATTGGTCCCAAACCAGAATTTGGAGCACCAGCTTTCAATTCTTTGGTACTCTGGAACTCTTTGCTATTTAGTGAAAATATAGTGAAACTCATTATTACTGAAATAACGGATACTGTAAATAATAAATATCTAGGTCATCAAGGGACCTTCTAGTATCCTTGTAAATACAGCAGAATACATATCGTAGACTTCATTGTATGCCTGCTCTACTATGAAAAAAGATTGTATTGAACTTATCCTGGCTTATTTCTTGGTCATCTCAATTCCTTTGTGAATTTATTTGGCATTAAAAAATATATATATACCTTAAAGAAGATACAGATTATTTTTGGCAGAATTTCAAACATAGAATGAAATATTTCAGAGGTGGGAAGACCCCGATGGCAATTTATAGTTTTTGATAAACTGTCTGATGTTTGTATGTATGTATGTGTGTATGCATGCATCTGTGTTTATGAAATTTCACAAGTAAATAGAGAATGGTGTGTCCCAAAAGAAAATGTGTCAGAACCTCCTTTGTGCAGTAATTCTCATCTTTTATCAGCTACATACATACAGAATGATAATCACATGTGTAACAAACTCTCATGTCCTGACCTGGAAAATCTACCCCTTCCTCTCTCATTCAAGATCGCATATTGAGCACATGTAAGAGGGATAATTAATTTCATAATAAACTTGTATCACATACAATTTATATTTTAAGTAATTATTTGCAAACTTTGCTAATGTGAATCTTATTGGCTCCCCCATAATGAATCACCCACACCATCAAATCGTTATGCCTCAGATGAGAATTGCTGTCTTTAAGCAGTGGTAGGGAGAATACGGGGGCTGTGAAGTATTATTATTTGCACTTAAAATGCTTTATTTAAAAATCATGATAAAAATGGCCTTAGTTCTTATAAAACTTTTCTAAGAATCATGGGTAGAGGTTCTTAGCTTCCTTATGCGAACACTAATAGAGTAGTGACTGTCACCTTGACATCATTTATACCCTCTGATTAACCAGTTCAGGACTGTCATTCTGTCAGAGCCTCAGCAGTTAACACTGACTAGGAAGTTGACTTTCAGGCACCTAAAGTGGTGTTTTAAAGGGAATGGTAATGAGAGAGATAAATTATTCCCTATCACAGTGCATCTGAAGTAAACTCTGTACCCACCATAAAAATGAAGAATTCCCCAACTAAATGTGCAATGATCCTGATGCCAGTAATCTAGATATAGGTGCAATTTGAATGGAGTCAGGAGGAATAATATTAAGTTATTTTATAAAGAAGAAGGAAAAGAGTATCAAAGAAAGAAAGGAAACCCAAGTCTTGGATTTGATTCTGCTATTATTAAGATGTGTGACTATGGGAAATGACTTAACTCTCTTGATCTTTCATCTTCTCTTGGGTAAATGAATGTGTTGGGCTAGAGCAGCAGATCCCAACCTACTTCAAGAAACGTTGGTTAATTGGGGCACCTGGGTGGCTCAGTTGGTTAAGCATCTGCCTTTAGCTCAGGTCATGATCCCTGGGTCTCTCTCTGTCTCTCTCAAAAAAATAAAATCTTTAAAATAGAAGAAACATTGGTTAATAGATCATGTAAGAATAAAGGTTTGCTGGTAAATACATTTGATAAACTCTGTGAATGAAACACACTACACTGTGAGCCTATATCAAAATGCATTCTAACAACTTAATGGGTGTAAAGTATCTTGTCATAAAATTTTGCCTAACCCTACAGTTCTTGACTCCTCCTGCCTATGTGAAGCACCTAGGGAGTTTAAAGAAATACTCAGGAACCCCCTCTAGATCAAATAAATAAGATTCTTCAAGGATGGGTTCTGGGAATCAATAACTTAACAATCCCTGTCCACCACCACCCACCCCACCTAGGTAAGGATAGTATTAACCTTGGAAGCCAGATTGCAGGGCCTCACAATCAGTTGAAGGCCCTAATATAAAAAAGGCTGACCTCCCCCAAAGGAAGAGGAATTCTGCCAGCAGTCCGCCTTCAGATGCAACTGAAACATCAACTCTTGCATGAGTCTCCAGCCTACCAGCCTACCCTGCAGATTTTGGACTTGCCAACTTCCACAGTCACCATGAGCCAATTCCTTAAAATCTCTCTCTCTCTCACTCTTTGAATCTCTGCCTGTCTCAATTTCTTCCCCCCCTCACACTACCACCACCACCAAAGAATATCCCTTGATACCTTGCTCATTTTTTCACCAACATAAGGAATATATGCCAGTCTGATTTTGCCATGAAAAACAACCACAACTCTTTAATGTGATTATATAATACTATCACAGTTGGAAATGTCTCTCCTTTCAGATCTATTTTTGTTTTCCGTACCATGGGTAAGCAGTTCTTCTTTGAAGACTAGAGTTGAAACATTTTAGGTTTTGCAGACTGTAGGACCTGTGTTGCAACTACATCAACTCTGCACCTGTAGTGTGAAAACAGCCATAGACAATACATAAATGAACATAAATAGGTGTTTTCGAAGAAATTTTTATTTACAGAAAAAAAGTGAATCCATTTATGCACAGTTTGCACACTGTGCTCTAGATCATATAAGAATCAGTACATTTATAAATCCTGGTCCTATTTTTCCCTATTTCCCAATACTCAGGAATTCTGTCATTATATCTAATATTTACCATGCTTATAGATTTTCTTTTAAGAATCTGTACAGGTTTTATTCTTAATTCAATCTGAACTGTAAATAAAATATTAAATTCTAACTTCTTTAGTACATTTTTCTATTTAAACTTACTTGTACTTCTTAGTAGTCTTTTGGTCTCATTGTGGATTTTCTTCAGATTCTTTCCTAATTTGTAGGTGTTATATTATTTCTTTTCCACTTGTTAATAATTTTCATTTTTATAATAAGATTTAAAATATTCTGCAAAAAAGTTGATTATCTCTTCTCTTTTATGATATTACTTTCTAAGTCTTAAAATTAATTCTGTCTGAAAGCATATCAGCTTTTAGATCATGTTTATAGACTTAACTCTTCTCCTCTGTATCAGATAACACATATATTGGTATAAATATGACAGTTCATTCTCAGGTATAGTTTTGTAATTTGAGAGACTAAAAAAAAAAATATTTGGTATTTTAAAAAGCACACTTCATGGCAGAGGACTTTGGAAATTCAGCAGTTGTGGATTTTTAAGACCATTAAATCACCTTTCTTACTTAAAGTCCATTGGCCTCCATGAACATGAAATCAATGGAAACTTTTACTTTGGCATAAACAAATACTCCCAGTATAAATCAACATGTTTCATGATTTCTGGAAGGCAATGCTGGCCAAGAAATCAGAGACTAATGCAGTAAGAGCTGTTATTCAGAAGTGAAGCTATATATTATCAAGAATGTAGACTACATAGAAATGACTAGTAAACATATCGAGCTCTGCTATATGGAGTAAGCTATTTATTCTAGTGTCATTAAAATAATTTCAAATTCTCATTACTTCAGACCTCTACAAATTGGATATTAGGTGAAATGACTATGGAAAACAACTCGGTTTCCAACGTATCTGTTTATATACTTATTTATTCATGTTTTAAATTTGAGTATAGTTGACACAATGTTACATTACTCTCAGGTATACAACATAGTGTATCAACTTCTCTATATGTTATGCTACACTCACCACAAGTGTAATTGCCATCTGTCACCATACAACACTATTACAATATCATTGAGTATATTCCCTATGCCCTGTCTTTTATTCCCATGACTTATTCATTCCATAACTAAAAGCCTGTATCTCCCACTCTTCTTCACCCATTTTGCCCATATCTTTACCCCCCTTCCCTCTGACAGTCATCAGTTTGTTCTCTTTATAGGTCTGATTCTGTTTTTTTTTTTATGTTTGTTTATTCATTTGTTTTGTTCTTTTAGGTTTCACATGTGAGTGAAATCTTACAGTATTTATCTACTCAGTCTGATTTATTTCACTTAGCATGATACCTTCTAGGTTCATCCATGTTGTCACAAATGGCAAAAATCTCATCCTTTTTTTATGGCTGTATAATATCTGTGTGTGTGTGTGTGTGTGTGCGTGCGTGTGCATGCACACCCCACATCTTTATTCATCTATTGTTGGACACTTGGGTTGCTTCCATATTGTGGCTACTATAAATGCTTCAATAAAGATAGGGTGCACATATTTTTCCAAATTAGTGTTACTTGTTTTCCTTACTGTGTTTCCTTGGGTAAATACCCAGTAGTATAATTATTGGATCATATAGTATTTCTATTTTTAATTTTTTGAGGAACTTCCATACTGTTTTCCACAGTGCGTTACACAATTTACATTCCCATCAGTAGTGCACAAGGATTCCTTTTTCTTCACATCCTTGGCAACACTTGTTATTTCTTGTTTTTGGTTTTGTTTTGTTTTTATCCATTCTGACAGGTGTAAGGTGACATCTCATTGTGGTTGTGATTTGCATTTCCCTGATGATTAGTGATGTTGAGCATCCTTTCATGTGTCTCCTGAAAAATGTCTATTCAGGGCCTCTACCGATATTTTAATCAGATTGTTTGGTTTTTTGGTGTTGAGTTGTATGAGTTCTTTATATATTTTGGATATTAACCCCTTATCAGATATATCATTTTCACGTATCTTCTCCCATTCAGTAGGTTGTCTTTTTGTTTTGTCGATGTTTGCTTTTGCTGTGCAAAAGCTTTTTATTTTGGTGTTGTCCCTGTAGTTTTACTTTTGTTTCTCTTGCCTGATGAAACATCTATGCTTTTATGAACCAATGTTAGAGAAATGACTGCCTGTGTTCTGTTCTGGGATTTTTAATAGTTTGATCTCACAGTTAGGTCTTTAATGCCTTTTGAGCTTATTTTTATGTATGGTGTTATAAAGTGGCTCAACTTATCTGTTTTGATAAATTAGAGAGAAAAATTGATAAAAGTTGATTTCTTGCTCTAGTTTTTCCAGTTCACTTTTTTCTTTTTGTTCATGAATTTTATAAAGGTATTATTTACATAAAATAAAAAAAAACTTACTTTATTTTTTTTAATTTTTGACATTTTTATTTAAATTCCAGTTAATTAACATACCATATAATTTTAGTTTCAGGCTAAAATAATTTGATTCAACACTTCCATAGAACAGCTGGTGCTCATCATAACTAGGGCCCTCCTTAATTGTAAGTGAACACTTTGATGTGTTTATATAACCCACTATTATCACCACCCAGTTCAAGATATAGAACATTTCCATCCTGCTAAAATGTTCCCTCATGCTTCTTTGGCAGTAGACTTCACTCTTCATACCTACCATACTAAATTACTGATCTGATTGCTTTTGCCTATTCTAGAATTTTGTATCAATAAAAGTATATAGTATGCACAAATTGTGTCTGGATATTTTCATTAAAAAATATTTCTGAACCTCATCCAAATTGTCGCATGTGTTAGGTAGAGTTTCTGAACCTCATCCAAATTGTCGCATGTGTTAGGTAGAGTGCTCCTTTTTATTACTGAATGTGTTTTCATATTTAAAGTGTGTATTTTTGTGGGTAGAATATAATTGAATATTATTCATTTTTTTAAAAGTCTAATAGTTTAATAGTCTAATAGTTTATCCCTTTTGGTTTATGTGTTTAGTCCTTTTACATTTAATGTAATTATTGATATTGTATTTGTTTTTGTCTTTTCCTTTGGGATTACTCGAATACCTTTAGTATTCCATTTTGTCTTCTGTACTAATGTTAAGTCATTTTGTTTTATGGTGTGTTAGTTGCTACTGTGTTTACAATAGCAATGTATTTTGAGTTTACTATAATCTACTTTCAAATAATATACCATTTGCATATATAACGGTATTTCTACTGCTTTTGTCATTTGTGTTATTACTGTAACATTTTACTTTCACAAATGACATACCTTGGTACTCAATATCTTGGTATTATTTTTTTATCAAAACACTTATTTTTTTAGAAAATTAAAAAAATGAAAATCTTTTATATTTGTACATAAAATACATAAATATAACTTTAAATAGTTTCCATCAGAAAACATTTTTTCATCTCATAGAAGTTTCTGTAGTTGAGAGACTATGGACTCTGAAAAACAAACTGAGGGTTCTAGAGGGGAGGGGGGTGGGAGGATGGGTTAGCCTGGTGATGGGTATTAAAGAGGGCATGTTCTGCATGGAGCACTGGGTGTTATACGCAAACAATGAATCATGGAACACTACATCAAAAACTAATGATGTAATGTATGTGATTAACATAACATAATAAAAAAAAGTTTATGTAGTACAGGTTGACTATTGCTGTATACTTAAAAATTTTGCCTCTCATTAAATGGCATTGTTTTGCCATAATTTTTGAAACATATATTCTCTTTGTGTAGATTTCTAGCACAACTATTTTATGGTAGATTAAAAATTTCCATTCACTGTCTCTGAATACTCTAATAGTATTAAGTGGTCATTTTAATTTTCTTTTCCCTATATGTAATATGTCTATTTTTCTTTGTCTGCTTTAATTTTTTTTGGTTGTTAATCATTTTCATCAATTTGAATATGATGTGTGTTGATGTAATGCTACTTGGGGTTTATTAAGTTTCTTGGATTTGTGGATTAATATTTTTATCAAATCTGTTATTTTTCAGCTATTGCTTTTTTATCTGTCCCTCTCAATCTTTGGGATACTCCAATTATAAATATAAATATATACACATATTTATATTATATAATATATATTTGTATTATATGTTATATATAATAGTCTTTATATTATGTAATATATATGTATTTATATTAGATTGCTTAATATTGTCCATTAAGACTGTTGTTCACCCTTTTCATTTTTCTCTCCTTATGTTTTAGTTTGAATAGTTCTGTTGCCATATTTTCAAGTTCAGTTATATCTTTGGGAAAAACTGATCTCCTATTTAGCCAACCCATGCCAGATATACTATTAGATGTTAAGTTTCATTTGACACTTCTTCACAGTTGTCATTTTTCTCATTACTATGTTATGCTTTGGTTTAAATAACCATACATAGTAGTAGTTTTTTTTTTTTTTAAGTCATTTTCTTATAATTAAATCATCCACATAATTTCTGGTTCTGTTTCTATTTACTGATTTTTCTCCTTGTTATAAGTCACATATTTCCAGCTTTTTCTTTTTTTTTCTTTTTTGCCTATTTAGTAATTATTGATTGGATGCTGGACATTTGAATATTTTTGATTCTGCTGTCTTCCTTAAGTAGTTGGTTTTGTACTGGCAAGACATTAATTTAATTGCCAATCACCTTAATCTTTTTGAAGCATGATTTTATACTTTGTTAGTACACATCTAGAGTAGCCTTATATCTCCTCTTACTTTAATGTTTGTTCTCAGACTTGGCATTTCTGAGGTGTCCACCAAATTTCCTGGGTGTTCAGTGAAGCATCTGTGAGTCTGTAGGATCTGAAACACATCTCAGTGGGTGTGAACTTGTGAGCTCAGTTATTATTTTAGTTTATTGTCACCTTGTAGGTTCTTTACTCATAAGTTTTCTTGCCTGGCCTTCACAGAGTGTTAGCCTTTGTATGTTCAGTTTAATATTCAGCCAGAGTTTGAATGAAGTGAGCTTCTTTTAAAATTTCTGGATGTATTTTCCTTTGTGTAGCCACCACTTTGTGGTGCAT
Organism: Leptonychotes weddellii; assembly: GCF_054177405.1. NCBI lineage: Eukaryota > Metazoa > Chordata > Mammalia > Carnivora > Phocidae > Leptonychotes > Leptonychotes weddellii. The sequence continues at coordinate 80,039,279 of NC_138373.1, forward strand.
TGTTCTACAAATCCTAACCATCTTAGCCTTCCTTATCTCAGAAAGACTCTCTTCTTGTGCTTGGATTCCCTTTCCCTGAACTTTGGCCTGGAAAGTGCCTCCAAAAAGAAAGCCTGGAAATTGTAGGGTATACTTCATTTGTTTTTCTTCTCTTAGAGTTCAAGCTCTGTGCTGTCTGCTGTCTAATATCAATGAAGAGATTTTTTTTATATAGTTTGTCTCATTTTCTAGGATTTTTTTGTTGTCTTGTTGTGTTTTGTTTTTAATGGCAGTAGGGCTAGTCTAGTACCAGTGATTCAGTCTTGGCCAGAAGCAGAAGTCCCTATTACTGTGTTTGTTTGTGTGTTTGTTTTTGTGTGTATGAGACCAACTTTCTTTTCTTTTTGTTTTTTTAGGTTTTGTTTTTTTGGTTCGTTTTTTTTGTTTTTGTTTTATCATGGAAACTGTGTGTGGCAGAACTCCTATATACCTCTCACCAGACTCCAGTATTCTTGAGAACATAGCTTGGGAAACATTGATTCAATAACAAAGGTCATTATAGTCAGTATTTGTGCATTAGGACTCACTGAAATTAGTGTAAATGAAAAAAAATCATTTAGAAGTTAATACCATTTAATTTCCACTTCATTTGGAAGTTTCTATTACCTGTGTGACCTGCTTTACAAAAATATTATAAATAGTAAGTAATTAGCATAATAATTGTATGATTTTTAAGAGGGATTAAAGCATCTTATTCTACTATGGATGTTAATATGCTCTTAGAATCTTTAAGGATTTACACGATTTTTTTTTCTTCACAACCATCACTTCACACATATATCTTTTTGTGTGTGTGTGAGAAAGACTAAGATCTATTCTCTTAGCAAATTTCAATTATACCATGCAATGTTATCAAATATAGTCACAGTGTTATATATTATATTGGCAGACCTTATTCTGAAAATTTGTACTCTTTCACCAATGTCTCCCTATTTCTCCCAGCTCCCAGCCCCTGGCAAACACTTTTCTATTCTCTGGTTTTGTGAGTTTGACTTTCTTAGGTTTTACCTATAATTGATACTGTGCTGTATTTGTCTTCTTCTGTCTGGCTTAATTCACCTACCATAATTCCCTCAAGGTCCATCCATGTTGTTACAAATGGCAAGATTTCCCTCTTTTCATAGCTGAATAAAATTCCATGTATATATAGACCACAGTTGCTTTATCAATTCATCCAGTGACTGACACTTAGGCTGTTTCCATATCTTGGCTATTATGATTACTGCTACAGTGAACATGTGGGTGCATCCTGTTTTTATTTCCTTTGAATATATGCCCAGAAATGGGATTGGTGGATCATATGGGAGTTCTATTTTTAATTTTTTAGAAGGCTCCATATTGTTTTCCATAGTGGCTACACCAATTTACATTCCCACCAAATGTGCCACAACGGTTGCCTTTTCTTCACAGCCTCGTCAACACTTGTTATCTCTTGCTTTTTGATAATAACCATTCTAGCAGTTGTAAGGAAACTACAATCTCATTGTAGTTTTAATTTTCATTTCCCTGATGATTAGTGATGTTGAGTACTTCTTCCTATACTTGTTGACTATTTGAATGCCTTCTTTGTAAAAATGTCTGTTCAGTTTCTCTGCTTATTTATTAATTGGATTTTTTTTTCTTTTTGCTATTGAATTGTGTGAGTTCTTTATATATTTTGGATAATAACCTTTTATTTGATATATAATTTGCAAATATTTTCTCCAGTACCATAGGTTGTTTTTTCATTTTGTTGATGGTTTCCTTTGCTGTGCATAGATTTTTAGTTTGATGTCTTCACACTTGTTTATTTTTGTTTTTGTTGCCTTTGTTTTTGGTGTCAAATCCAGAGTCATTGCCAAGACTGATGTCAAGGGGTTTACTGTCTCTGTTTTCTTCTAAGAGTTTTATAGTTTCAGGTCTTGAAGCCTTTAATTCACTTTGAGTTCACTTTTGCATATGATGTAAGATAGGGATCCAGTTTCATTCTTTTTCATGTGGCTGTCCAGTTTTCCCAAAACCATTTACTGAAGACACTATTCTTTCCCCATTATATATTCTTTGGTTCCTTTTTGTAAATTAGTTGACCATATACATGTGGGTTTATTTCTAGGCTTTCTATTCTGTTCCATTTATCTTTGTGTCTGCTTTAATCCCATACTATATAGTTTTGATTACTATAGCTTTGTACTATAGTTTGAAATCAAGAAGTGTGATGCCTTCAGCTTTGTTCTTTATCATCAAGATTGCTCTGCCTATTCAGTCTTTTGTGGTTTCATACAAATTTAGTATTGCTATTTCTATTTCTGTGAAAAATACCATTGGAATTTTGATAGGGATTGCATTTAATCCATAGATTACACTGATTTTGTAGATTATTTTGGGTAGTATGCACATTTGACAGTATTAATTCTTTTAATCTATGAGTCTGGAATATATTTTTGTTTCACTTATTTGTGGTTTCTTCAAGTTCTTTCATCAATATCTTCATATATATATATGTCTTCTATCAATGTTTTAAGATATATATATCTTTTACCTCTTTGGTTAAATTTATTCTTAAGTATTTTATTATTTTTTGGTGCTATTATAAATGAAATTGTTTTCTTAATTTCTTTTCTGATAGTTCATTATTAGTGTATAAAAATGCAACAGATGTCTGTATATTGATTTTGGATCCTGCATATTTAGTGAACTCATTTATCATTTCTAACAGTTTTTGGGTAGAATCTTTGGGTTTTCTATATATAATATCATGCCATCTGCACATAGAGACAGTTTTACTTCTTAGTTTTTGATTTAGGTAACTTGTATTTCTTTTTCTTGCCTAATTGCTCTTTCTAAGACTTCCAAAACTGTATTGAAAAAAAATAGTGGTAAGAGTGGGTATCCTTGCCTTGTTCCTAATCTTAGAGGAAAAGCTTTCAGCTTTTCACTGTTGAGTTTTATGTTAGCTGTCATATATAGCCTTCATTATGTCTAGGTACATTTCCTCTATACCCAGTTTGTTGAGAGTTTTCATCATGAATGTAATTTGAATTTTGTCAAATGCTTTTCTACATCTATTGAAATGATCATAGATTTTAATTCTTAATTTTGTTAAAACAAACAATGAATCATGGAACACTACATCAAAAGCTAATGATGTAATGTATGGTGATTAACATAATAAAATAAAATAAAATAAAATAAAATAAAATAAAATAAAATAAAATAAAATAAAAATGTTGTATCACAACAATTGATTTGCAGATGTTGAAGCGTTCTTGCATCCCTCGAATAAATCTCACTTGATCATTGTATATGATCCTTTTAATACGCTGTTGAGTTCAGTTTGCTAATATTTTGTTCTGGATTTTTGCAACTATGTTCATCAGGAATATTGGCATGTAATTTTCATTTTTCGTAATATCTTGTCTGGTTTTGGTATCAGACATAAAATCAAAGTGTTTCCCCTCTTATATTTTTTGGAAGAGTTTGAGAAGCACTGGTATTCTTCTTTAAATGTTTAGTAGAATTCACCAGTGAAACCATCTGGTCCTGGGCTTTCCTTTGTTGAGAGATTTTGATTACTAATTCATTTTCCTATTAGTGATTAATCTCTTCTGATTTTCTTTTTTTTAATGGTTCAGTCTTGGCAGATTTTATGTTACTAGCAATTCATCCATTTCTTCTAGATTATATGATTCGTTGGCATGTAATTGTTCAATTAGTCTCTTATGATCTTTTGTATTTCTAAATAAGTTTGTTTATTTGTTTGTTTATTTATTTATAGGGAGGGAGGGGCTGAGGGAGAGGAAGAGAGGACTTTAAACAAGCCACACACCCAGCATGTAGCCCAACACGAGGCTTGATTTCATGACCCTGAGATCATGACCCTGAGATCATAACTTCAGCCAAAATCCAGAGTCAGATGCTTAACAAACTGAGCCACTCAGGTGCCCCAGTCTTTTGTATTTCTGTAGTATCAGTTGTAATATCTCTTTCATTTTTTATTTTGTTAGCCCTCTTTTTCTTTTTCCTTTTCTTGTTCTTTTCTTTTGAGTCTAACTAAAGTTTTGTCCATTTTGTTTATTTTTTAAAAAACCAGCTCTTAGTTTCATGATCTTTTGTATTATCTTTTCAGTACCCATTTCATTTATTTCCACTCTAATTTTGTTATTTCCTTCCTTCTGCTAACTTTGAGTTAAGTTCTTTTTTTTCCCTCATTCATTGAGATATATAGACTGTTTATTTGAGATGCTTTTTTTTCTGAATGTAGTCATATATTGCTATAAACTTCCCTCTTAAAACTGCTTTTGCTGCATCTTATATTTTGGTTGTTATATTTACATTTTAATTTGTTTCAAGATATTATTTGGTTTCCCTTTTGACTTCTTTTTTGAACCATTTTTTGTTCAGTAGCATGCTGTTTAATCTTAACATATTTGTGAATGTTCCAGTTTTGTTTTCATGTTTCTTTGTTTATTTGTAACTAATTTCTGGTGCACCATTCTTTTTCTAGAAAAGCTTTTTTTTTTTTTTCTTTTTTCATTTAGGACATCTAACTACAATAAACTTTTATGCTCCATGCTATATGCCTTCAATTTTCCCCTGTTGTTGACTTCTCTTCCCTTTAATACTACTGCCTTTCACTGTAATCTACAGGTATCCTTTAGCTCCTTCTGGTATACTCAGAGTTAACAGAGGTTCGTGACTTTTGACTAAAGACTTGACCTGAGTCAATAAAAATGTACCATCAGTAAATACTTTGTAATCTAGTCACTGGAATGGAAGAAATTGAAGCCTAATTCCATTTACCCTAAAAGTCTTCAGTATATGTGAGAAACATGTAAAAGAAAGAAAGCAAAGCACAAAGGTACACAAAATCAATCACTTCAAAAAATTTTTAAATTTTTATTTTACACTTTGTTAATATTTATAGTTTGGTACTGACTAAAGCCTGCAGCCAGAGAGCATAATTTAAAATTCAATTAATCTACACTTTCTTTTCATTTCCAAATAAATATATTTTAGTCATTAATCTAAGGAGAAGATATCCATAAGCTAGAGATCATCTTACAGAGATGATAAGCTAAATAAGTTAACATTTTATATCTAAATAAGTCATTGTTAATTTAGTTGAACATATATAAGCCACAGGAGTATTCTTTTGTCCCGTGGGCCTATGGCCTATCTTAAAAATAGATCTTCTTGGATTCTTTTTATAGGCATACTCTATTCTTGGCACTTATTTCCTTCTTTAAACAATAGTTAATAAAAAGAGTATGTAGAGTGTACTTTTTTTTTCTTGCTCAGTATTGCACTTTTGGAATACTGCTCCATCCTACAAAATACACAAGATCCAAATGGTTCTGTCAATCACAGTGCCTCATCTCACTTATGGTCAAAGAGTTGGGCAGGTGCCCCAGTCAGGAATAATCCATAGACTCACCCCTGGCAAGTCCAAATAGAGTGTCTTCCAGGGTTTCTATATGGGCACAGGAAGAGAGAAGTCTTTTTCCCTTTTTACCTGCTAGAATTGGTAAGCTGGCAGGTTTTGAATGGGGCTGACAGTAGATATCCTTCCTGCCATGTGGAGATAATCTATCTGCTGAATTAAAGCAACATGAAGGGGAAAATAGAGCCAAAAGACAGAGAAAATGACCTAGCATTTAAACCTCTGAAAATAGCCATATCTAAGCCAAATCCATGACTGAACTCAACCAGTTACATAAGTCAATATTATCTCTCTTTTATGTAATTTATTTTCCAATTGGTTATTGTGAATTCCCACAGACATTCTTGAGTGATATAGAAAGCAAAGAGAGACAAAGCTTTAAATTCCATTTATGATTTAGGATTCTATAATATTATTTATACTGATACATAAATATTTCTATCACTGATATTTCATGGTATATGTTTCACATTCATTTATGTCTCATTCTATTCTAGATACATGTCATATAGGTACAAATATTTTAAATTGCAGTGTCATAATCCCTGACTTTTAGAAACAGTTTATTCTTTTACCTTTGCCTTATTTACTGATATATTTGGATTTACTTTAATATCTCATTTGATATTTCTTGTTAACTATCAATTTCTTTTCTTTTTTTTTTTCACTTTTTCTATATGATGTTAGATTGATAAAGATTTCTTTACTCCCATAGAAGTTAAGAAACTTGTCCAAGATCACACAGCTAGGCATCATGAAAATGGGATTTGTAACCATGCATGGATTGAATCCAGCATTTTCACACTTAATGGCTAGATAATTAGTGCTCCTAGGATGCAGAGAGGTAAGTATTTGCTTAATCTATACATTTGCAGTAGAGATAGAAACTCAAGGAGAAGCAAAAGAAATGATATTAATTTGGATTGGATTTTAAGAATGATTCATGTTAAAAGAAAGAAGCATGTAGGATGACTGATAGAATTCTTGTTTGGGCAACTTGATGTGTGGTTTTTTTTTTTAAGAAATCAGGGAAACAAATATAGAGAGGAGGGAATATTCTTATCTCGGTGACATCATCTAAGTGGAGAGGTTTGCTAGGTCATTTGTTAGAAAATTTTCAGTTCAGAAACATTGTCTGGACTAGAATTTAAAAATGGATCATATCTGAATGTCTTTGGCATCCACAGATTTAGATAAGGGCGCTCAAAGGTATTGTATTACAAAGTAAAGCCAGAAAAAGACAAAGGATGGTACTGTAAGTGAACACATAGAAGATGTTGAAAAGTTTAAATGAATTAATAGATGCAGAGTACTGGAAACAGCACCTGATATAGAGTAAGTACTAAATAATGGTCAACTAACAAGGATAATGATGATAGTGATGATTTTGATAAATAACATAAACATACTTTTTTTTTTTTTAAAGATTTTATTTATTTATTTGAGAGAAAGAGAATGAGAGAGAGCACATGAGTGGGGGGAGGGTCAGAGGGAGAAGCAGACTCCCTGCCGAGCAAGGAGCCCGATGCGGGACTCGATCCCGGGACTCCAGGACCATGACCTGAGCCGAAGGCAGTCACTTAACCAACTGAGCCACCCAGGCGCCCAAACATACTTTCATTATACGTTTTTTTAGTTTGGAGGACACTGCATTAGGTACAAGTTCAAAATCAGTTCTGAGAGAATAAGTCGGTTATTTACCTCATGCAATATTTACTCCCCACCTCTTATTTTGAGCTAGGAAGAAATATTCAGTTCAATACCCCAACTATGTTTTGCTTCCAATGAAAAGGGGAATGAATACTAGTAAAGTGATCATAAAAAGTATTTTATCTCACAGTGATTTCTCAGCTTCTGCAACAACTAAACTAATTTCTAAGGCTGCTAAAATAATCTTAGATAAATAGTGGGAAGTTTTATATAGTAGCCATATAAATTTTCTTCCACATAAAGCAGGGTAAGATTTATCTTTTAACACTGTTTTTTTCTTTCTTTCTTTTTTTTTTTTTTTTTACATTTCATCAGTTTCCACTGGTATAATTTGGTCATGTTCAACTATATGTGAAAAGCACTTTTTCCTTCTTTCCCCCAAACACATCTTCACATAGTACAGGTGAAATTTGTGTATCCCTGGGGATTTTATAAAAAGATAGAGGTGGAAGAAGAAGTTGAAAGGCAAAGAGTAAGTTCAAATTGTTAAGCCATGTAGTCTGTCTGAATTTTACTCAGGGGATCACCCATTCTTATTGTCAAAAGCCGAGAGATCTTGGGAAACAAGAAAGACAATTCAAAAGTGATGGGAAAATCCCAAGCCAAATGGTGAAAATAAATGGTAATATTTTACAAGTTGTGAAGCAGTTTTATTCCAAACGGTTTTTTAAGAACAAGCACAGTTTCTCAGTTATGTATAGTTTTCAACCTAGATAAGTTCATAACAATTGAAATAACACCAGAAGGAAATGGAATTTCTGAATTAAGTTTAATTTTCATTTTATTTTTTAAAGATAAAACTTGTATAATAGGATTTCAAGTCCAAATGCAAATTATGTACATGTTTTACACTCACCCAGTACCACTCCAGACAGTTTTAATTTTCTTTCATATATGTCTTACTGGAGTCTCATATATTTTTTTTTCTGTTATTTTTGGAAAAAATGATGCTGGAATGAACCAAATAACATTTAAGGATCATTTTTAAACAGCATCCCATTCTAACACCCTGAAATGGTAACAAATATCTGCTCTGCATTGTATATTGAACTGAGAATAACCAATATTTTATTAACTGTTCTCTGCAAATTACTATGGTGTCTGTTTTACAGATAGGAAAGAAAAGCTTAAGGTCAAAGAGTAACAGAATTAGGACCAGATAATCTTACTTTAAAATTCATTGTTAGTTTATTATATCAAACTCTTCTTGGTTTAAGGATTTTGAACGCTATGGTCAGAAGAAATCATCTAAAAATTTATTAAACTGTGTAGGAACTGAACTGTAATTGACAAATTACTAGACGCTCAGTGTGAACAACTCTGAGAGTCAAAAACTCCAAGGACACCCAGTCATAGGAGGGGCTTCACAATATGAGATTTACCTACAAGAGCTCAACCACGTTCCCATAGTAAGTATGGGAGAAAAACCCCCTTCTGCCTCTAGTGGAGGGGGGAGAAGAAGAACCATTTTGAAATCCACGAGAGCACTCTGTTCTTCACAAGGCCTGCCCTAACAGGAAATAACAAGAGCCTAACCAGCTGGGATAGTAGCAGAGCGTAATTGGGGTATTATCAGAGCCTGATTGACTGGGGGGGAAGGAAAATACCCAACTCTAGCCCATTTTAGCCAATCTGCCACACAGAAGGAGGAAGAAAAAATACAGAAAAACACTTGAGAAATTCATAGTCTAGAGGCACAGTCTCACTAAATGTCTGAGACCTAATCATAGGACTACAGAGTGCTTCCCCTGCCCCCACCTCACATCTACACTAAAGGCCTATTTAGGATAGTTTGTCTTACCCAATACATTATGTCTGAAAAATATTAAAAGGTATATCAAAAGGTAGAAACACAATTTGAAGAGCAAGAGCAAGCATCTGAACCAGACATGGAAGGGATGTGAATGATCAGACTGGGAATTTAAAACAACCATGATTAAGATGTTAAGGGCTCTCGTGGTCAAAGTAGACAATGTGCAAGAATAGATGTGCAATGTAAGAAGACAGAAGTAGATCCTAAGACCCAAAAAGAAATGCTAGAGATTAAAAAACACTATAATAGAAATGAAGAATGCCTTTAATGGACTGGACACAGTTGAGACAGATGAGGAAAGAATCTCTGAGCTAGAAAATATTTAAATGGAAACCTCAAAAACCAAAAAGCAAAGAAAACAAAGACTGGGGAAAAAATAGCAGAACAGTATATTCAAGGACTGTGGAAAATCTTCAAAAGGGTAACATACGTATATGAGAATACCAGAAAGAGAAAAAAACTGAAGAAATACTTGAAAAAATAATAATGGAGAATTTCCTGAAATTAATGTCACACACCGAACCACAAATCCAGGAAGCTCAGAAAACACCAAGCAGGATGAATGACAAACAAACAAACAAAACCCTACATTTAGGCATATTGTCTTCACACTACAGAAAATCAAAGATAAATAAAAATATGAAAGACAAAAAAATTACCTTACCTATAAAGGAGCAAAGATAAGAATTACATCCTACTTCTCAGAAACTGCAAACAAGAAGAGAGTGGTGTGAAGTATTTAGAGTTGAGGAAAAAAACAACCAACCTAGAATCTGTACACTGTGAAATATCTTTCAGAAGTGAAGGGGAAATAACAACTTCCTCAGACAAACAAAAATTGAGGGAATTTGTTCCCAGTAGATGTGTCTTGCAAGAAAAGTTAAAAGAAGTCTTTAGAGAGAAATAAAATAATATACAGAAGGAAAGGAAGATAATTGAAAAAAGAATAAGTGAAGGTCAAAGAAAAACTTTTATTTTTCTTATTCTTATTTGATCTAACAATAACCATTCTAATTAAATAACAACACTGTATTCAATTATGTATGCTTAAGTGTATGTGTGTGTGTATATATATATATATGTTTATGTATACTTACATATAAGTGAAATAGATGACAGTAATGCTACAAAGGACAGGAAGGAGGAATTAGGATTATTTTGTTATTATAAAGTACCCATGCTACCTGTTAAATGGTATAGTGTTATTTGAAAGTAGACTTGAATTAGCCTTAAATGTATATTACAAATTCTAGGGAAACCACAAAAAACAAAAACACAAAACAAAAACATGACCAATTTACTAAGGAAGCATAGAAAATGGAATTATAAAAAAAATTCTCAATTAAAACCCCAAAAGTCAGAAAAAGAGTGGAAGGAACAAATAAGAATGAAGAACAAGGGCAACAGATAGAAAAAGTAACAGATATGGTAACTATTATTCTAACTATATCAATAATCACCTTGAATGTCAATGGTTGAAAAACACCATTTAAAAGACAGAGATTGTCAGAATGAATAAAAAACAAGACCTAAGGGGCGCCTGGGTGGCTCAGTTGGTTAAGCGACTGCCTTTGGCTCAGGTCATGATCCTGGAGTCCCTGGATCGAGTCCCGCATCGGGCTCCCTGCTTGGCGGGGAGTCTGCTTCTCCCTCTGACCCTCCCCACTCTCATGTGCTCTCTCTCATTCTCTCTCTCTCAAATAAATAAATAAAATCTTTAAAAAAAAAAAAGACCTAACTATATGTTATGTACAAGAAATCCACTTTAAATATAAACGTAGATAAAGATCAAGTCAGTGAATAAAAAAATATATATATCCCATGCTAACACTAATCAAAAGATAACAGGAATGACTATATTAATTTGAGACACAGTAAACTTGAAAAAATGGAAGTTATCAGGGTTATGGGAGGATATTATATAATGAAAAAGGGATCAATTTTCCAAGAAGACATAGTAATTTTTGATGTGTATGCACCCAACAATGGAGCATCAAAATATGTGAGGCAAAAACAAATAGAACTTAAAAAAAATAGATTAATTCACTATCATAGCTGGACACTTAAACACTCCTCTCTCCAAAATGGGCAGATTTGGCAGGAAGAAAATCAGTAAGGATATAGTTGAACTGAACATCAGCATCAATCAAATGGAAATTTAGGACATCTATAGAGTACTTCATCGAACAACCACAGAATTTACATTCTTCTCAAACTCACAGGGAGCATTCACCAATATGATCACATTTCGGGCCATAAAATACACCTTTCCAAATTTAAAAGAATAGAAATCACCCATTGCTCTCAAGAGCATAATGGAATTAAACTAGAAATCAGTAACAGAAAAATAATTGGAAAATCCCAAAATACATGGAGATTAAACAACACTCTTCTAAATAAGTGGCACAAAAGAGTCACAAAAGAAATTTCAAGGGAAATTCAAAATATTCTGAACTAAATAAAAATGAAAACACAAGTTATTAGAAATTGTAGGAATCGATGAACACAGTGCTTAGAGGGAAATTTATAGCATTAGAATCATATATTAAAACAGAAGACAGATCTAAAATCAATAATCTAAGTTTCCATTTTAGAAAACAGGAAACAAGACAAAGAAGACTAATTTAAAATCAAAGTAAGGAGACAAAAAATAGTATGAATAGAGGAGGAAACAGTAAAATTGAAAATGAAATCAATAGAAAAAAATCAATGAAACGTGGGCTATTTGAAAAGATAAAAATAAAATTGATAAGCCTCTACTAGGCTAGCTAATATAAAAAAGAAAAGACACAAATTAGTAATATCAGAAATGAAAGGGGACATCAATGCTGATCCTATTGACCTTAAATGGATAGTAAAGAATCCTATGAACAATTCAACTTGATGTCCACAAATATGATAACCTAGATGAAATGGAAAGGATTTCAATTCCTTGAAAGATAATATTTACTAAAACTCACACAAGAAGAAATAGACAATCAGAATAGACATATATCTATTAAAGAAATTGATACATAAGGTCCTATATACAGTATACCTACTAGAAGGTCCAAAACTCAGAACACTGACACCAAATGCTGGTGAAGATGTGGAGCAACAGAAGCTCTCACACATGGCTGGTGATAATGCAAAATGACACAGACATTTTGGAAGGCTGTTTGATGATTTGCTACAAAATTAAACATAACCATATCATCCAGCAATACTTTTTGGTATTTATCACAAAGTAGTTAAAAATGTCTATCCACTTAAAAACCTGTACATGGGTATTTATAGCAGCTTTATTCATAATTATCAAAACTTGGAAGGAGCCATAATGCCCTTCAATAGGTGAATGGATAAATTGTGGTACACCCAAACAAAGAAATATTATTCAGTAGTAAAAAGAGAGGATCAAGCCATGAAAAGACATGAAGACCCTGACATGCATATTTCTGAGTGAAGGAATCCAGTTTGAAAAGGCTGAATACTGTATGATTCCAACTAGACAACATTCTGGAAAAGACAAAACTATGGAGACAGTAAAAAGATTTGGGGGGCAAAGAATGAGGGGTGAACAGGTCAATCACAGAGAAATTTTAGGGTATTGAAAATATTCTGTGTGATACCATAATGATGGATAAATATCATTGTACATTTGTCCAAACCCATAGAATGTACACCACCAAGAATGAACCCTAATGTAAGCTATGAACTTTGGGTGGTTATGATGTGTCAATCAATGTAGGTTCATCAAGTTTAGCAAATGTACCTGTCCTGGGCAGGGGAGGATATGGATGACAGGTGGGGGCAGGAGGTATGTGGAGAATCTCATACCTTTCCCTCCATTTTGCTCTAAGAAAACCTAAAACTGCTCTAAAAATTAAATTCGTTTAAAAACTTTAAACACATATTTATTAGAACTTTATTAAATATGTATTTGGGCATGGCACTGTATTAGATACTCAACACAGAATTGTAGGGAGAATCCTTAGGCTTTGAATGTTCATAATATAAGAAAATACATATGCTGGACTTATATAGACACAATCTAGTCAAATAACTAGAAAACATTGAAAAATAACTTTTTTAGACATAAACATTATGAGCTCATTTAAGATGACAACTGAATACTGATTTCCTTGAATTTCATGTTTGTATCTAGTGGTTTGAGAAAACCATAAACATACCCCAGTAAGATCAGTCATGAAAACTTTCATGGAGCATATAATGGTATGATCTGGAACACTTTGCCTGCTGAGTATTTCCATTATGGTAATAAAGGGGAATAGTACATAAAGCAACATAAAAAGCATTATTTGTTCCATTAGGATATATAGAAATTGGATTGAGAATGTATAAAGACTAGTTTGTACTGAGATGCCCTAGTATTTTTTTTCTTCTTTCTATGCATCTCATTCTTTAATTTTTCTTTCTTCATCCATGTGGTTTGAATGTTAACATTGACAGAAATTAGAGACAGGGACATAAAAATATAAGAAGGTGCTCTGAGGTTGCTGCTTTTCAAGTAAGTCAGGTGCTTTTGACATGTGGCTGTTATGAGGAAAGACCTGTCATAAGAGCTTTGACCTAACTCAGTCCAGCTGGGTCACTAGTTCCGGATAGAAATCTCCCCCTTGGCATCTGTGTGGGTCCCAGATCATTCTTGGTAATCATACTTTTGTCTTAATAGCTTTTTAAACTTGACATTTCTTTCATATTCTCTAGAATCATAATTTTCCTATAAGTAAAAAAAAATATAATTGGAGGGAGAGGTGACAAAAAGTCATGGAATATTTTAAGATAGAGTAGTAAGTTTAACTTATTCACACAACTATAGCCCTCGTACATTAAAATTTCCTCAAACACCAACACTCATTGAGTTATTTCTCTCATACACAAAGGTAATTTTATGACATAAAGAAGGTGAGTAAATAATGGAATGTGGAAGGAAAGGGTGGTCAAGATTGAAAGAGTAATGTATTCCATTTTATTCTGTATGCATGGACCAAATGACAGATTTTAGATTATGAAGTCATATACAGAAATTTTATATATTGTGTCAGCAATTTACTGTCTACTAAAAAAATAAAACCTTAAGAAAAAAATGAGATCGGGCACCTGGGTGGCTCAGTCGTTAAGCGTCTGCCTTTGGCTCGGGTCATGATCCCGGAGTCCTGGGATCGAGTCCCACGTCGGGCTCCCTGCTGGGCGGGAAGCCTGCTTCTCCCTCTCCCACTACCCCTGCTTGTGTTCCTGCTCTCGCTATCTCTCTCTGTCAAATAAATAAAATCTTTAAAAAAAAAGAAAAGAAAGAAAAAAATGAGATCAAAGTAGACGCAGTAACAGTGAGAGAAAAAAACTTTGGTAATTTTGATGAATACTGATCAGAGAACGCTTGAAGAAACTGGTTTAAAGAATCATGAACCCAGATATGGTGGGTAGAATTTTTAAGTTGACCTCCTCCATAAGATTCCTGTCTCCTGATTATTCAATCTAACACTTATCTCAGTACTGCTATGAAAGAACTTGCAGATGGAATTAACCACTTGACTTTAAAGTAGAAAAATTATCCTGGACTATCTGTGTGTGTCCAGTATGTTTACCCGAACCATTACAAGCTGAAGTGGTCAGAAGAGTCTGTAGGAAAGATACAGTAGAAAAGATGGCAAGAGCAATGAGGCAGCAGATGAACTCAGAGATAGGGAAGCATGAGAAGAAAAATTGCTGCTGCTGACTTAGAGAGGGTTCATAAGCTAGGGAACAATCCAGCTTCTCTAGAAACAGAGAACAGTCTCTAGCTGACAGTCCTGAGCATTAAGTTCTCAGTCCTACACCTGCATAGAACTGACTTCTGTAAGTAATCTGAATGAGTCTGGAAATGGATTCTCCCCTAAAGACTCCGGAAGGAAATGCAGCCCCGTAGACACCCTGATTCTGCCAAGTGAGATTCTAAGCAGAGAAATCAGTCGAAGTATGCTGTGCCTGGACTCCTAACCTACACAACTGTCAGATAATAAATTTCTGTTGTTTTAAATACTAAATTTGTGGTAATTTGTTATTGCAACAATAGAAAATAAATACAGAAGACATTCTTCTTTCTCACAAGAGAGTCTGTGATAAAGGAGGCCAAATAGGCATAAAATACAGTCAATGTATTGCAGCCAATGACATCCTGTCCCACTGATGCTACAGAGACTTCTTGAGGGCTCAGAAGCAATCCCTTAGGTAACACAGAATGATCATTTGTAATTATTGTCTAGAAAGGTAACTTTTATATATTATAGAAGTGCAGGTGTTGCAGAGGTGGCTTGGTTGAGGCTCATGTCCAGTGCAAGAATAATTTTTGCCAACATTGAGAGGTGATTGGTCAGCTGACCCAGACCCTCTGATGAAATCTATGATATAAAATGTTCATATAACAAAAGGCTATGAAGGGGGCATCTGGGTGGCTCAGTCGGTTAAGCATCTGCCTTCTGCTCAGGTCATAATCTCAGGGTCCTGGGATCCAGCCCTGCATCAGGCTCCCTGCTCAGCGGGGAGCCTGCTTCTCCCTCTCCCTTTGCCCCTCCCCTGCTCATGCTCACTCTCTTTGTCTCTGTCTCTCTCAAATAAATAAATAAAATCTTAAAAAAAGAAAAGGCTGTGAAGGGATGGTATCAAATCAAGATGCAAAATCCGATGGGTATTAAAGAGGGCACGTACTGAATGGAGCACTGGGTGTTATACGCAAACAATGAATCATGGAACACTACATCAAAAACTAATGATGTAATGTATGGTGATTAACATAACATAATAAAAAATAAATAAATAAACAAAAACAAAAACAACAAAAAACAGATTCTTTTGTTAATGAACAGAACATATTGGATGCATTAGGTTTGAGAGGCAAGCTCTAGTTCCATCCACATCGTTGCAAATGGCAAGATTTAATTTTTTTTTTGATGGCTGCATGATATTCCATTGTATATATATACCACATCTTCTTTATCCATTCATCTGTTGATGGACCTCTAAGCTCTTTCCGTAGTTTGGCTATTGTGGACATTGCTGCTATAAACATTGGGGTGCATGTGCCCCTTCGGATCACTACACGCAAATATTCTTCTTTTTCAAGATTGGTTTTTCTGGTCTAGATTATTAGCACTACCATATAAATTTAAGAATCAGTTTGTTATTTTTATATATAAGTCATGGGAGTTAGAATTTTATTGAACCTATAGACCAACAGGGAGAATTGGTCCCTTAAAGTTTGTCTTTCCATGCGTGTACATTGCATATAACTTCAACTCTTTAGGCTCTCTTTAATACCTTTCTCTATAGAAAAAGTATATATCTTCCATATACTTTAAGTTTATACCTGAGTATTTTATATATACCTGAGTATTTATATATATATATATATATATATATACTTTTATATGTAAGAGTATATCCAGATACTCTTATAAAGACTTTAAACATTTTTTTTTCATTTCAAAATGATTTTGCTTGGAAATAAAATTTATTCATGTATATTGTCCTTGTGTCATTTGACCTTGCTAATTTCATTTATTAGTTTCTTATTTTATTAGTAAATTTTAGGATTCCCCATGTACACAATCACATCACCTGTAAACAAAGATAATTTTATTTTTTGTACACCTTTTACCTTTTTCTCCATTTTATACTCACTAGAAACTAATACAATGTTGAATATAAGTACATTCAGTCTATAGTGAATTATATTGATTGATTCAAATATTAAAATAGTCTTAAATTCCTATCATAAAACTGACTTGGTCATGATGTACTTTCCTTGTGTAGAAATCTGGTTTGATTTGCATTAGCTAGATTTGTTCAGGTTTACCAGTGTTAATGAGGAATATTAGTATTTTTTCCCATAATATATTTGACTGAACTATTCCCTACGCTTAAATGTTCTGAAAGAGTATATATAAGAGTTGTAATATGTTTTTATTTTTAAAAATCAACAGAATTTACTAGTAAAAGAATTTTGTCCTGGAGGTTTTCCTCTTTCTTTTCTTTCTTTCTTTCTTTCTTTCTTTCTTTCTTTCTTTCTTTCTTTCTTTCTTTCTTTCTTTCTTTCTTTCTAGATTTTATTTATTTATTTGACAGAGAGAGAGAGAGTGCACAAGCAGGGGGAGCAGGAGAGGGAGAAGCAGGCTCCCCACTGAGCAAGGAACCCTATGTGGGACTCCATCCCAGGGCCCTGGGATCATGACCCTAGCCGAAGGCAGAGCTCAACAGATTGAGCCACCCAGGCACTCTCTTTCTTTCTTTCCATCTTCCTCCCTCCCTTCCTTCCTTCCTTCCCTCCTTCCTTCCTTCTTTTTTTATGACAATGTTTTGAATTATTATTACATATCATTTAGTCAAAACAGGGTAATAAAAATGTTCTATTTCTTATATCATTTTTGTTAATTTGTGTTTCTTTCCATTTTCTCTAAATTTTTGAATTAATGGGCATTATTTTTTCACAACAGTCCCTTATCATTTTAATAGCTGTAGGCTCTCTAGTGATGTCCTATTTTTCAATCCTGTCATTGGTAATTTGTGGGTCTTTTTCTACTTTTTATTTTATCAGTATAGAGTTTTATCAATTTTAGTGATCTTTTGAAAGAAAGTGTTTTTAGCTTTGTTGATTTTTCTCTGTATTTTGCATTTTCTATTTTATTGTTTTCCAATGTTATGTACATTTTTCTTTCTTTAGCTAAATATGAGTTTAATTTGTTCTTATCCTAACTTTTTAAGGTGAAAATTTAGACCACATGATTGTAGATGATTGTTCTTTTCTAAGATAGTCATTTAAAGGTAGACACTTTCTTGTAAGCACTGTATGGGTTGCAATCACAAATTTTAATGTCTTGCTTTCTAGATCATTAAAGTACTTTCTAATTTCCCTTGTTATTTCTTCTTTGACATAGAGGTTTTTTAGAAGTATTTTGCTTGGTTTCTAAATATTTGAGGCTTTTCTAAGTTATCATTTTATTATTGATTTCTTTTTTAAAGAATTTATTTATTTGACAGAGAGAGAGATTGTGAGCACACAAGCAGGGGGAGCAGCAGAGAGAGAAGCAGGCTCTCCACTGAGCAGGGAGCCCTACATGGGGCTTGATCCCAGGACCCTGGGAACATGACCTGAGCTGAAGGCAGATGCTTAGCCTACTGAGCCACCCAGGTGCCCCTATTGATTTCTTTTTTTTTTTTTAAGATTTATTTATTGGAGAGAGAGAGAGAACACAAGCCTACAGGCAAAGGAGCAGAGGGAAAAATCTTCAAGCAGACCCTCCACCTAATGCAGAACCCCAGGCAAGTGGGAGCTCAATCTCAGGACTCATGAGATCATGACTTGATCTACTGAACCACCCAGGTGCCCCTTGTTATTGATTTCTAATTTAATTCTTCTATGAAGAATAAATGCTTAAAGGGATTTCAGTACCTTAGTTTTATTGAAACTTGCTTATGGTCTAGGATATGGACTATCTTGGCTAATGTTCCATGCACACTTGAAAAAGAAATGTGTATTCCATTGTTCTTGGGTGTAAAGCTTTATAAATGTCAATTAGATCATTTGCTTGATAGCCTATTCAACTTTTGTTTCTGATTTTCTCTGTAGTTAGTCTATAAAAATACTGAGAAAGGAAGATGAAATATTTCAACCAAAACTGTAGATTTGCCTATTTTTTTTCCTGTCAGTCTTTCATGTATAATGAGCCTATATTATTAGGTGCACACACATTCGGTATTGCTTTATTTTCTTAAAGAATTGCTTATTTAATCATTATAACATAATTACAAGAATCCCTGGTAAGGTCTAGAGTAACTTTATACTGTGTTTAGTATATTTTCACTTCTAATATGTGGACCTTTTGGCATTTCTACAAAATGCTGTGTAGGTTCCATGGGGTCTCTCCAATCTGATTAAACTCAACACTTACCCAACCCTATGAGAGTTCTGGAAGTTTTCCATCTTATGGCTGTATGATAGTTGTATTTACTTAATAGTTATTCTTTACCTGGCCTTATGGAGTCATTCTGTGTATATGAAATTTAGCCAAAGAATCAAAGTGACCCTTATGCTCTTTCTCTGAGTAACTTTTTTTATCAGTAGTCTGCCCTCCACATACTAGCTCTCTAAGCCTTGCTAATCTCTGATTTCTATATGTTCAGTTCAGCAAGAGTATGAACCCATGTTTATGCCCACTTCTCCTTATGCCGGCATCCAATAATCAACTCTATTCAGAAAGCTAGGGCATTCACACAGCGTTCATCTACTTTTTTTATTTCCTTTTAAATGTTCACAGTTTTTTGCTACCTACTCTCCAATGAATAAAGAAAAATTGTTTCATAAATTTTTTCCAGTTTTATAGTTGATCATGACTGGATAGCAAGTTTCATATTGATTACGTACTTCATAATGGTTGAAAGTAGGACACATTCCATTTTGAAATATTATGATTTCTATTTCCTAGGTTAAAGTAAATCTATCTTCTTATAAATTTTATCCATTACTCTATTTTTTCTGTTGGCATAAAATACATTTTCCCCTATAACTCTCTTATATTACCTCACTTTACATATTGACAAACAACATTAAAGTATGAAATGAATAGTAGTTTTACTTTGTTTCTATTAATTGTATCATCCAAGTACTTAGCTTACCCATTTGTGTTCATCATTATACTCTAAGACAGGTTCAGTTAACCCTATTTTAAAAGAATTTCAGAAGCCCTTACTCATTTTGCTCAGTATTTTTAACTCTATTTTCACCTATTTTCTATTTCACCTATATTTTTTGCCCTTTATTTATAGTTTGTTTTATTACTTCATTGAATAGTAACATTTATCTATCAAAAAATGAGAAGGAAAGTAGCCAAAGTGAAAAGAACTCACAATCCAAATCATCTTTCTTCTTTTTCTTTTTTTTTTAAGATTTTATTTATTTATTTGACAGAGAGAGAGCGCAAGTAGGCAGAGCGGCAGGCAGGCTCTCCACTGAGCAGGGAGCCAGGTGCAGGGCTTGATCCCAGGACCCTGAGATCATGACCTGAGCTGAAGGCCAGCTGCTTAACTGACTGAGCCACGCAGGCACCCCTCCTCTATCTTTTTCATTGGCATAGTTTTTAAAGCTTTGTTCAGGCATATTTTGTAGATTTCCAAAATGGACAATAAATCTTGCTTACGAGATTTTTCCAAAAGAAATTCCTATCTCTAATTATATCATCATAATGAGAAACATCAACATATAAAAAAATTTGTTCTTTTTACATGTTAACGGAATGCCATGTTGAGATAGAACATTGACCTTCTCTACATTTTTAAAGAATTCTTGATGTGGCCAATTATAACAAGTGTGATTTGTTTAAATGATGGTGTTCTTCAGGATATTTGTGACAAGTTGGAGTATGCCAGTTCTTTCATAACAGTAACCCTCCCATTCTTTAGTTAACTGTGATTCATATCTCCATTGCTTAGAATATATCTTTGAAAATATTAACATTTTAAGGTCACATCTTTTTCCATTGATTTACATAATGACACAAACAATAACCATGATTAACATTTATTAATAATTACTTTATTTTATATTAAGCATTTTACGGACACTAGGAGTTTAAGTTACTGTTCTCACTATTTCTTTTTTTTTTATTCTTATGTTAATCCCCATACATCACATCATTAGTTCTAGATGAAGTGTTCTATGATTCATTGTTTGTGCATAACACCCAGTACTCCATGCAGAACATGCCCTCCTCAATACCCACCACCAGGCCAACCCATCCTCCCACCCCCCTCTCCTCTAGAACCCCCAGCCTGTTTTTCAGAGTCCATCGT
>NC_138373.1:80060579-80091645 GCF_054177405.1 Leptonychotes weddellii
GAGGAGGGCACATTCTGCATTGAGCACTGGGTGTTATGCACAAACAATGAATCATGGAACACTTCATCTAAAACTAATGATGTAATGTATGGGGATTAACATAAGAATAAAAAAAAAATTAAAAAAAAAAAAGAATTTGCACATCCCAAAAAAAAAAAAAAAGCTGAGAACTTGCCCTTTGGTCCTTTTATAGCATATAACTTGTTGGCACTTTTGGAAATCTCTATGCTTCTCTCTTGATTCTATATTCTTTCTCTTCCCAGTTCCACTCTCTTTCTCTCCCTTTAAAATTATTTAGCCTTCATGGGTTTGTTTGTTTGTTTATTTTGGCCTGGTCTCCACTGGATTGGAAACTGGGTACTGTTTTTTCCCTTCTTGGGCTCAACTTCATCTCTAAGCACTATTTTGGTCCCTCCTTCCACAGTCTCACATGCATATCCACAGTCTTAGGTTAGCCCCACCCCAGTTGCATACCAACCTGGTTGAAAGAATCTGAAACAAATCAGAGTACAGGCATTCTAGCTTTCTTAGAGAGATTATTAAATAATTATTCCATACATTCCATGTCCCAGGGTCTCCATTCTGCCCCTATCTCTGGGCCTGAACAAAATAGTGGCCTAGGTATGCTGAGATTTTATATCTGTGGCAATTGTGGCTCATTCAAGCACAGTGGAGAGGCCTACATTCTGAGCTGGTGAGTATACTTCTGACTGCCCACTGACAGTCTTCTCAGCCTCATACTCTGGCTTCTTCCAAAAGCTTTCTAGTTAAAAAGTTCATTTCCAGGTTTTTGAAAAGTTCATGCAGCAAAACATTTCCCATCAGAGTATGGAGATCTAATTCAGTGCAATATTTAAAGTGGAGAAGATGCTCTAGCCACTGGTATTGTAGCTTTTAGACCTAGGGAAATTCACCAGTGTTGGAGACGCTCCGACCCTAAGAAATGAGCATACGATGACACAATAAATTGCAAGTTTGCAAGGAGCCAGTTTGCACCAACCCTGAGTGGATAATGTCTTCCTTTTACCTAAGTAGGTTTGACTATTGCTAAAAGATTAGTGGAACACCCATTCTAGCATTATTGAGGTCTGTTTCCATTACCCTAATAGGCATGGAATAAACATACACATACTCAGGGCAGAATTACTGACTCATATAGGAACAAGAAGAGAATAACTGCGATCTATATATTTGTTTTAAGAGAGCTTCAGATGGACCCTACTTGATAAACTTATGTGAGTACCTAGAATTCCTAGCTTTTCTAAGCAGATGACTTAGCTTCAGACAGAGCCTACTGAGAAGAGCCTATCTTTTTAAGGTTTCTACTAACGACTCATATTCATTGGATGAAGGGTTTACTTCAATGGGGAAATCAATGGTCCTTATCCTCTAACTCACTATAGTACCTAAATAGAACTCTGATCTCAGGTGGTCTACTCTCTGAAGTTATTAGAGACTTAGCATAATAGGTGGTTTTGAGGATCAAGCCATGATACATTGGACTCAAATTTCTACCTGACCTAGGACTGAGTCCATATGCATGAGCACTGCTGATCGGTAGTCCCAGGTAGAGGTAGGGGTTTATTTCCGTGATAATCATCCTACTTAACTACATATGGTAGAGTAAGTTGAGGTGTATGCCACCAATTATTCATTCATTTACATGCCCTCTCCTAGCTGAAAGTCCACCAATTCTGATTTCACTCCCTCCACAGTTATTTAAAAGTGTAGAATTACTTGAGTTTTTTAGGCAGCCACATAACACTGTGGGTTTATATTGAGCTTGTGGAAAACTAAACCACAAGTACTTTTTGTGTAATTTTATGTTAATTCATCCTCATACATTCTGTACTTGCCAAATCATTTTTCTTTTTTAAGTGAAAATTTTAGATTTATTATAGGTCTAGAAGAAGGAGATATTTGGAACCTGGATTTAGTCACCTTTGAGCTGTCCCTTTCCTATCTGCCTTCTGTTTACAGTCTATTAGCTATGGTCATTTTCCTTTTTACAATTAACTTATTTTCTTCTCAGTAAATTTTGTTTTTTTCCTCCATGTTTCAGAGTTAGCTGAAATATATTTATTGGTACTTGAGATTAATTAGAAAAGGGGAAACTGTATTCCTTGTAATTGAAAAAATAAACATGAGGCTCTTATGTCTTGGGACTGCCCTATTCTAGACAAAATGGATTTTGATGTAAGGTGTCCAAATCAATTCTGCATAGCCCTGTTCCAAGATGGCCAGAGGCTGAGGGAAAATGATGTTGCAAAAGCAGGTTGGCCTTACTTTTCCACAAGTACATATTTATCTGGTACCAGTATTACCAATAAATATCTCCACTCACTACCTCTACCGTGGCACCTTACATAAAGACACTTTTACCAAAAGAAACATTACTGAAATATTTTTGACTATTCATCTGAATACAATGAGGAGAAAAATTGAACAATTATATCAGTGAAAACTATCAATAAGCCCAGTTTTCCTGGAAAAGACTGTAGCTTTCAGTCATGGGACTTTGGGGTCAGAGCTATGCTAAACATTTGCTCTATTTGATCATTCTCCCATTTGGACCCAAGCAGAATAATTTTGTGAAATGGCAATAAAGTATTTCTTCAAAATATTTCACTTAGAATATATTCAAGATGACAAGGATTGTATAGTAGAACTCTCACTGACGATTACTAGCATACAGATGATTCCTTATGAAAAGGTAATGTACTTTGAGTATACTAAAAGTACTTTTGAAACTGCTGGCACCTCATGGGAAAACTTTGAAGAGTGCATTCAGAATATTCTATTTATCCTATATTTGGTTGCTTTTATTTTTCTATTCTTTATTGATAGGGACAATGATATAATTCTCAAATATTCTAAAGGTCTCGTATGTTCTGTAACTCCTTCCTCTTATTCTATAAACACCAAATTTGCTCAACTCTATACCAACCTAAAATTAAATTTCTTTTTCTACATCTTATTGCAATCAATTTCTACATAAAAATGGGAATTCAATGACATTTTGCATTATATATATATTTTTTTAAATTCACTTCCAACACCTGTGTTTTCTTTTAGGCTTTTGTATTTTGTAATTTTGTATTTTTTTCTTGTTGCAACATTTTCTTCAAGACTGTTAATGCTTTCAAGAAAGAAATTGTGTATATCATTAATCCCTAACACAGTACCTGGAATATAGTAGGTGCTTAATAAATGTTTGTATCAATCATTTGGGTAATAGTTAGGATAGTCTTTATCAATGTAATGATCACAACTAGATTTTTATTGTTTTGTTTTGTTTTTAAAAGAGTTTATTTACTTGAGAGAGACAAAGAGAGAGTGCATGCACACACATTAGCTGGGGGAGGGGCAGAGATAATCTTAAACAGACTGCTCTGAGCCCAAGCCAGTGGTGGGGCTCAATCTCATGACCCTGAGATCATGACCTGAGCCAAAATTATGAATTGGATGTTTAACCAACTGAGGCATCCAGGTGCCCCTGATTTTTACTCATCCATTCCATATTTCCTGCTACCCATCCATCAAATTCTATTTAAATAAGATTGAATATCTGGGTAATACTGTTGGTTTTCTGTTACAAATTACTGTTTGGACAATGTTTAAGAACTTAGATACATCAGAGAATAGAATCTTTCTTTTCAGGGCTTTATAACTCATGGCCACTTTCCAAGTTGCTTTGCTAAATACTTTCAAATTCATTTGATCTACAAAAAAACTTTATTTAGTAAAAACTATAATATGTGTGCACAATCACCAAAATCACATTAACCATCTTATTCTTCCTACCATTTTTATTATCTCTCATCCTACTAAAGAAATGACAAATATGACTGATTCTTTAGTGAATATGCTCAGATTTTGGTCATAGACATAACTTGTCATGAAAACCAAGTAAAGGAATTGATGTTTAATACACTACCTGATTTCCATTGAACCTTTTTTTTTTTTTTTTTTTTTTTAGACCTTGGGCATGTTCTATTTTTATGGACTCATTGGGTTGTCAAAAGTTAAGGGCAGTGACGTGACAAATCATCTTTGGGAGAAGGTGAGTTTATGAAACATTTGCTTTCATGGCTTCACATAGTTAAAATAAAGAAAGAGATGCATAGTTTATGGCCTGTTATAGCAGTAAATGTGTTTGTGAAAGCTATTCCTCAAACTGATTTTTTTTTCCCTGTATGGCATATATTTAAACTTAAGATCCAGTTTCCTATATTTCTAATTTCAGTTCTCTGGAATTAGATAGACACAGTAGTTGCCAACACCATGTTCTATTATACAGTTACTTACTCTACTTGTACAATGCCAAACATCTAATCTTATCGTTAAAATAAATTATACTCTAAAATAACATGCCAGCTATTTTCATACTTTCAGTCTGTTAAAGATTATACAAATTTATCTATCTATGTATTTATGCAACTTTTATTGAATACCTTCCATGGACAAAACACTTTATTGGACATAAGGAATATTAAAATGAAGACAAAACATCACTTAACTGCTCTCAAAGAACATAGTTTGGAGTAGGAGAGACCACTTATTTAGTAGATAAAATAACAGTAAAAATTACCTTAATAATAATGTCTTATTGTATATTGTGTTCATAACTCAGATACAAGAACTTTAATTCTATTTGTTTAAAACATTTGTTGATGATAATGAAGCCCATTCCACCAAGGTGGTGGGAAGGTAATCTCTGTAAGGGCTAGGGCCCTCCCACTTCTTTTCCAGGGTTTCATTCTAGTTCTGGAAGGACTTATGTAGTAGCAGAATACTGCTGGGGAGTGGAGGTAGGATGGCCCTTTAATCTTCCATCATGCATTTTGCATGAGAAAACCTATGATACATATATATATATATAAATATTATTCTATTGATAGATTAGATAGATAGATAGATAGATGAGAGATTGATAGATAGATTCCAGCCAGCAATAATAGATCAAATTTGCGAATTCCAGACAACAGTAATAGATCGAATTTGAAAACCTCTCATGACCTTCTTGTCTGAGGGAGTTGCTTTCCAACGTTCCTGCTTTGGGAATTACATTGTCTCATCTAAGAGCACATAATACTAAATAATGTGGATTTTACCAATTTCATTTAGTTTTATTATATTCAAAACTACCTATCTTCCTCCACATATATACTGGAAATTTGCATCTAGAATTATCATTATTATCAGTAGCAGTAATAGTAGAAGTAAAAGGAATGAAAAACTAGCTAACATTGTTGAATCCCATTCACTTGGTGCTTTGCTTACATTGTCTCCATTAATGTGTCAAGGTTTCTGCCTTCTCCAGAGACTTTTGCCAGCACTGCTTTTCAAGTTGAGGAACTATTATCCCTCTTTGCCTGACTAATGGCTACTCATCCTTTATGTTTCAGAGTAGATACAATTGTCTAATAAACCTTTCTTGATTCTTCAAGACTGAAATAAGTCCCCTTCCTATATGCTTTTTGTATACTTTGTATCAGCCACTATTGCTGAACATATCATACATAAAATTATTTGTCATTTCAACCAGACAATAAGCTCTTTGAAGGGATACACCTTTTTACTGCTTATTTTTTTCTTTCTCCCCAGTGCTTGGGACAGAGCTGGGATAAAGGATTGAGTAACATCATGAACATATTTTCTCCAAGGACAACTGCATCTTTTTCTATCAATTACAGGTTAAATTTTAATAAAAAATACGCCCCATTTAGTGGTCTTCAATATTTCATGATGCTAATGAATCACATGTAGGGTCCCTATAAGTTCTTGGAAGCTCTAGTTATGGTGACTCCAGCTGTGACTTGCTCATATGTGGAAAACAAATCCCCTAAAGAGAGGGAGCTGATCTGTTTATTTTTGAGGAAGAGGATTTGCAAACTTCGCAGCAATGCAAGTAATACTACAGCTATCTGCCCACACACCACTACAAAGCATATAATACCACATAATACCACGTGATGTCAAGCCATGAGGGCAGTGGCCTAGTCCCCTGACCAGGCAGAGCACCAGGATACAGAGTTTAAATACTGTGCTGAGGAGGACTGCCCATTTTCCTTCCCTCAGCCACAGGGAAGGCCAAAGCCCCATGTACGATACTTTATTTTGACACAGCCACTAGCTCTGTAGCAAATGACCCATGTAGACTAAGAACAAGAGAGTTATTTTCCGCACAACCTTTCAAATAAACTCCCTTTCCTGTAGCATCTGAAATATGTTAGCTAAGCTCAAGGGCTCAAAAATAGGCCTCACTGCACACAGTGCCACTTGAAGCTTTGGAATCTATGTTTTCCTTAACTAATTTCCTTCTTCCTCTTCTGTCCACATATATCCACTGTGCACTCTGCAACCAGAAAAGGCCACAGGCCTCAGCTATCCCTCTGAAAATTTCCCCTGCCTTGCCTGACCTAAATCTTGGCTTCCTCTCGAAGACAATAATTTCTCTATGATCTTCTCTAGTGGTGGTATTCATTTTCTCAAACATCAGAATTGAAAGGAGATGATGGTATCAAGTGCAGTGTGGGTTCTAGATCATTCTTCCATGACTTCCTTTTTCAAATAAACAAAGACCCACAAAAACACTGCTTTGACATCCATGCCCCTTTGGTGAATCTCCTATTTCCTGTCACCCACCTACTTTCTGGATCATCCAACCCAAGCACAGTTGGTCCACTGGCATCCTGTCTTCCTCTCCACCTGAAGTCCTCTGTCTTCATCTCCACCTGAAGTCTTTTGTCTTCATCTCAGATGATTCTGATCTCCTGATTAGTGGCCTGACATAACCTGATCAAAGCTGTAATTTTAAATTTCAAAGCTGTTAAAATTTACTGCTAGTTCACTATTTGAAAGAAATGACATCTAATAATCAGCATGCTGCTGATTGTTATCAAAGAACGCGGAAGTGAAACACAGTTGCAGGTCACTTAGAACCCAATGTCCTATGGTGAAAATGTATGCCTTTAAAGAGAATGAGTTAACACTTCCATGGTGTTAGTGTCTCAAAATGAAGTGTATCTATTTGTATCCCTTTATAGGGTTAGATTAGTAAGAACAATTTCCAAAAATCCACATATTTTCTTAAATACTTGGTCTTCAGTTAGTTCAAGATACTTTGTTGACAATATGTATATTATCACCTTCTGGGTCAAGAATATAGGCTTTGCATATAGCATGACTAACTGAAAGGTAGATGAGCATTGCTAGCATTTAATAATCATTTCTTGCAAAATAAATACTACACACACATACATATTTTGTTTTTTATTTAACACACAATAAGAGTGCTAAAAAAATCTAGACATTTGCTGCTAAGAATAAACAATGACTTTTTAGTTGTTTCTATTAATATTCATGATTGGTTTAACATAGTTTTGATCATCAGACAACTGTTCTAATATTTGAGATCTAAGGATAAAGTACTGAAGTTTTGAGCAAGGATATTAAATTTTAAAAGGAGTCAGGATCTTCCTCAACCATCAGATATATAAAATCTAGCAAGGAACAAACTGAGGATTCTAGAGGGGAGAGGGGTGGGGGGATGGGTAAGCCTGGTGATCGGTATTAAAGAGGGCACGTATTGAATGGAGCACTGGGTGTTATATGCAAACAATGAATCATGGAACACTACATCAAAAACTAATGATGTAATGTATGGTGATTAACATAATGTAATAAAATAAAATTTAAAAAATCTAGCAAGGAGATATTCAGTGATCTAATCACATTCTAATTATTATATATGTAAATAAATATAAAAGTATTACTGTGATAAGTACTTGTTTTTCTTCTTGTTAGGTGTTTGTATTCTTATTTGAACTGGGTTTGTTATGTATATAGATTCTAAATTTTTATCTTACTAGAATAGGCAGACATAGTTTCTCTTTCTTTCAATCTGCCTCTCTCCCTTCTCTCGTTCCTTCTCTCTCTGGTTATCTGTTTATTCTGATAGCTATCTATCTATCTATCTATCTATCTATCTATCTATCTATTCTTAGATAGGTCTTATGTAGATTAGATAGGTCAGAATAATATATATCAGAAATATAAAATAATTTTCCCTTTAAAATGTTTTTAATATTTTTTTTACTTCATTCACTTATATCCTTTCTGTACATACTTTTCTTCCTCTTCTTTTGCTCCTCATCTTCCTCCTCTTCTTTCATTCTTTGATTCAGAGGTGAGATAACATATGTGGATTAATATTTATTTTTCTTCTTACTTGCTCCTTTGCTATGTCACTGCTCCTCTAAATTTAAAAAAAAATACCTTCAAACTGAACAAATAATATATTAAAAGTACTTTTAAGGAAGGATATTGACTTTATAAGGTGATACATAAAATAAAGAAGTAACAAAATTGATTAAAACTCTTCAAAACAAACAAGGAAACTCATACTAAAATGGCAGGGCTAACTTCTTCATAGTATTCTTATTTAAGACATACTGAATTTGTATTTTTTTTTAAAGATTTTATTTGTTTATTTGAGAGAGAGAGAATGAGAGACAGAGAGCACGAGAGGGAAGAGGGTCAGAGGGAGAAGCAGACTCCCCGCTGAGCAGGGAGCCTGATGCGGGGCTCAATCCCAGGACCCTGGGATCACGACCTGAGCCGAAGGCAGTCGCTTAACCAACTGAGCCACCCAGGCACCCCTGAATTTGTATTTTTGACATAATTTTCACAGAGTCAAATTTAGTCTTGAATGTTTTTAAAAATCTCATGCATTCATTGTAGCAAATTATGTAGACTTTTAAGTAAAAATTCACATAACTATTTGTATGTCTATTTATATACATTGTTTTCATCTCTCATTCTTTATCTCCCATTCCAAAGCACACGCAAAGATACACACACACACACACACACCAGCGGTGATTGAAAATGTTGGGAAACCTATTGAATGACAGGCACAAAAGTTACGTGTCTTCTAGTATATTTAGAATAAACAAATTATTTAAAACTAAGAAAATAAAACTGTATTTGCCATATAATATTAAAAGCACAAATATGAAGGCTTTAGAGAAGTTTCCTTATGAAAAACAATCATGACAAAAGAGTACCTGAATGACAATATAAAAAAATTAAAACCAGAGAATTAATCTTTGTCTTCACACATGCTGGCTGATGCTAACACAATTGCAGAAAACCATGTATTTAAACCTACATTTTATAAAACCTCACTGGCAAAAATCAATAGAAAGTTTTAGTGGGTAGAATGTGTGTAATAGTAACAAGTAGAAAGGTTAGTGTAGAAGTTAATGGTTCTATCAGGAATAAAACAGAGTTAAAATGTGAAGGAAAGGTCTACCACAAGTGGTTCATTAACCTTTTAGAACCCCAGTGTATCCTCGCTGTAAAGATTACAACAAATCTGACTCAGACTCTCCTAGCATTTGCTAATACTCCAACTCAGCACACCACTGTGTGCATTTCTTATGATAGAATTATTTTCGTTGCAATTACATGCTGCTGCTAAAAAAAAAAAAAAAAAAAAAATGACAGGATGAGAATGCAGAGGGCATCAGTAAGCACACACCATGGAGGTTTTTTGTTTGTTTGTTTTCCTTCCAGGTCTTCTCTTTGCATCTGATATAGCTTCAGACACAGTCACATTTCTAAATGGAGAGCTGAACTTATCTCAGAATTCTGTTAATTTTCAGCTTATTCCTAGTGTTGGTTGAATATCGAGAAAGGGAAAGAACTTTTCAGACCCAATTTGCATTATTCAGAGCAATAAAATAATACCATTATCTTCTTTTTGAATAAAAAATAGATTCTCTGACCTCTGAATCTCCTAGCCAAAGTGTTTTGCAAAAGGATGAGAATTGGACTTGTACGTTAACAATTCAAAGGTACAATTATGGTAACAAAAGCTCTGGTTAGAAACACATTGGCATTAGGGCACCTGGGTGGCTCAGTCGTTAAACATCTGCCTTCGGCTCAGGTCATGATCCCAGGGTCCTGGGATCGAGCCCCGCATCGGGCTCCCTGCTCGGCAGGAAGCCTGCTTCTCCCTCTCCCACTCCCCCTGCTTGTGTTCCGTCTCTCTCTGTCAAATAAATAAATAAAATCTTTAAAAAAAAAAGAAAGAAAGAAACACATTGGCATTAACAATGATTTAACGTCTTTGGATAAAATTTACTCACAGTGTTGTTCCCATATCCTCTTTGATTGCCTTTGATTATTTTTTTGGCCTTAACAAAAGAATTAGAGAAAATTTCTGCCCCTAACCTCCTTCCTTACACAGTATCCTTCCTGCTTCCCTTAATCCCCCTGTCCCCTCTCTCAAATCTTTCTTGCTTTTCTTTCAGCAAATTTCAGGGTAGAAGTTTAAATGAGCAGCTGCCGCAGCAGGCCTTGCCAACATTCTCTGGCCAACCAACCAACAGGGGGTACTCTTGTACAGGATGGCTGGCTCCTCTTCCGAGACAGAACTAACCTCTGTGACAAATTCAGAGTCCACGGTTTGGAGCCGAAATCCCAGACCTTACATTCCTTCCAAATTTTCCAGTTGGTAATCTATCCTGCTGAGCTGATTCTCTTTAAATTTCCATATAATCCAAAAATGAAGTTATTTTTATTTCTTCCTCTGTTTTTTGTTTTTTTTTTTTTTTCCAAAGAGGGGAGAATTCAGTTCATAATTAGGGGAGGAGTAGTTTTTGGATTCTATCCTCTACATGAAATCTGTTATAAATACACCCTGCCAAAATCCTGAACGGTAATGTGCCAGTTTTGTAATAGGTTTAGTTCTCCGGTCTTTTTCTCTAAGTCCAAATTCTCTGTCATTTTATAACATTTTGTCCTTGAAAACCTTTTTCTCCCCCCTCACCATTTTCTTTGTTAAAAGATGGTGTGGTCTGCATGTTTTAAGCTATCCCATCTGTGACAGCTGAGGACAAAAACATCAGCCTGAGTTTTGGCACAACTTGGGCCTACGTCCTGTAATCTCATTTGTGTCTGTCCTAGAACTGTCCTTATTCCCCAGAATTCTTATCTCCTAGCCACAGCTGAGGGCAGCATTGTGGCTCTCCGCACACAACTGATGCACTGGCTAAATGACGTCCAGATCTTTGTTAGAGCAGACATGATCTTTGGAATTGACTCTGATGTTGAAAATTGCTGAACCCCTTAATCTGTTTCATTTCTCTTGCTTGAATGATGGTCTGAACAGGGTAACTTCAGAGAACAATGGTTCTGGCTCTTTGAAATGTTGATTTTCATCTGTGCCATGATATGATGAGCACATAAAGTTTTTATATAGTTGGGTCAGTGATAATAAGGCCTTCTACAAAGAACACCATGTTTATCAGTGTTCCTTTCATTTGCCAGAAAGCTTTGTCTATAAACACACAGCAGACTTCATGAAGCCTAAAGTTAAATGAGAACTCTGACTTAGAAGCAGTCATTTTTTTATATATTTTTGTTGTGCTTTTTTAACATAATTTTCAATACAAAATTTCACTGGGACCTGAGTATTTGGGACCAGGAACTTTTTTTAGAGTAAAGATTCTAATTTTCTCTTTAGTTTGAAACTTACTTTTTTTTTTCTTTTTGATTGGTAAGCTTTTATGTCGTCATGCTGTATATTAAATAATTCAGAAATCATTTATAACAAAATGATGTCTATAGCCCACAGGATCCACCAATCTAGACTGTGGCCCAATTTTATCTTTGTGGCATAAACAATTTTACAAATTGTTGGTAACTTGGGAGTATCACCCAAAAAGACTGACTGTTTAAAAAATAACTCCATAGGAAATTTACCTGTGATTGACACCTTACATTCGTTTATTAAATATGAACTTATTCTGCAGTACATAAAACCCAGATGTTAACCTATTATTGTCAAAGACATCATCTCAAAACCTAAAAAATATTTATAGTTTATAAGTCTAATATATAAAGCCAAAATTCGCAGAATTTTTAAGATTTGAAAATAGAAGCGTAATATTTTGCTATTTTAAAATAGCTGAAGTTAGAAATAAATGCTTAAGGATGTAAAAACTATGTCACCTGAGAAGTAGTTTTCTTTGCACTTTCTATAACATGAGGCCAATTTCATCAATTTTCAGTATTTGCAAAACCTATATGAGTGGGTGACACTCTTACTTGGATAGGTTTCCTCTTTCCTGGTGTAGAATAGGAGTAACTATTATATTTCATTTATTTGATAATTTCATCCAGAAACCAAGAATTCTAAATACTATGTGATTGTCTGAAGCTCCCTTCTTAGAGCTGTTCTTAACTTACTGTCATGCAGTGAAAAGGAAGCAATGTGTGTCTGACAATGGGAGGACTCAGTCTCAGGGAACCTCAGTCTGTGTGATCACAGATTGTTTAAATTAAGAGGAAGAGGGAAGTTCTCAATAAATTAGACTCAACAATGAGAAAAGCGTTTATTAAAACCTAAAGCAGGATTTCCAGATGCTGAAAGCAAGAAGAACTGCTGAAAAGGCATGATTTCTTTCTAGTTAATTTGATTGGATAGCAGATGAACAATTTTATAACCCAAATGAAACAGAACATATAAATAAATTAGTTGTTTTTTTTTTTAATTTGGTTGCAAAAGAGGCCATCAGTCTTCAAGTTTTGAAAGGAAATGTGGCTTTTTCTGTTCATTGAATTCATTTGGAAATTCTTCTTTTCTGATGTTGCTTTATTTTTCCATGACTTACACATGTATGGGAAATACACTTTTGATCTTCAGTCCTTACATGCTTAGTGATCTCTATCCATATTCAGCGTGGGTGACAATCTAAACATCAATCTACTCATCAGTCTTCATACTTTTCAGAGCAGCACAAAGACCTGACTGCACTTTATACCAGTGTGTGATGTGGGGCAGTGTGATTAAACCCAGTGAGTTTTGGTTTCCTAATTCATAAAATAAGGATAAAACATTTTTCTGTTATGGTTCTTCAGATTAAGTTTTATACTGTTTTCCTCTCTTTCTACTTCCTGTTTATTCTCTCTCTCTCTGTTACTCTCTTTTCCCTACCTCCCACAACCCCCCCTCCCCTATGGGTGTCTGTCCATCATTTGTCTGAGTATTATCTATCTATCTATCTATCTATCTATCTATCTATCTATCATCTATCATCTATCTGTCTATCATCTATCTATCTTATATCATCTATCTATCTACTCACCTACCTATCCATTTTTCTGCCTATTTACTTGTTACCACATGGAATTGGAAATAGGTGGCTAATATCTACAGTATAATTGAAAATACAATAGAAAATAAAGAATGGAGCAAAGGGCAAATAAAATATTAAGGGGCGCCTGGGTGGCTCAGTTGGTTAAGCGACTGCCTTCAGCTCAGGTCATGATCCTGGAGTCCCGGGATCGAGTCCCGCATCGGGCTCCCTGCTTGGCGGGGAGTCTGCTTCTCCCTCTGACCCTCCCCTCTCTCATGTGCTCTCTCTCTCTCTCATATAAATAAATAAAAATCTTTAAAAAAATATTAAAATTTAAAGGTAATCAGTAGAGTCATTGATTTTGCAAAAAAAGATATAAATGTAGTTCTTTTTGTATTACTATACTTTCCATCTGCCCTTTTTTTCCTTTTTTTTTTTTGGCAATTTAGGATATGATTGTACCCAATTCCATATCATCATGATAAGCCCTGGGTTTGTTTTCACCATCAAATGGAATTGATAGAGCTGGCAGCATGGGTATAATGAATGTCATTCCAAAAGAGAGCTATAACAGTGCCACATGTGCAAAACAGTGTAAGGCATTTTGTAAAATAGTACATTGCATTTTGCCAGTGTGGAAATAACCTTATTTTTTGCATTTATTTCTTTATGAAGCCAAGATCAATAAACATACATGTAGGCAAAATACTTAATCCTGATATTTTTATTTATTTTTATTTTTTATTTTTTATCTATTTATTTTTAAAGATTTTATTTATTTGAGAGAGAGAGAATGAGAGAGAGCATGAGAGGGAGGAGGGTCAGAGGGAGAAGCAGACTCCCCGCCGAGCAGGGAGCCCGATGCGGGACTCGATCCCGGGACTCCAGGATCATGACCTGAGCCGAAGGCAGTCGCTTAACCAACTGAGCCACCCTGGCGCCCAATCCTGATATTTTTAAAACCGTTTGTATGGATTATAATGATTATGATCTCAAATGTTACAGTTCAAATAATACACTGGCTTAAAACAATTTAAAAAAAAGAATAAAACTTCAACTTTGCTGATTATAAATGATACATTTTTAAATATTCATTTTCAACATTCTTTAGTATTAATTAGCTAGATGAATGAGTCACTCCTATTTTAATTTATAGGAAGCAAACAATAGGATTTACTATATCTTACAAGATAAAACAAAATAAGAGGACTTAACAGATTCATGTTAATCTTGGATTTTTCTCATATTTGAACATATTCTCCAAAGTTTTGAAATTGTGACTAAACTCTGTTTCAAATCGTAGAAAATTTAGCTTAGTTATTCATGCTTCAGGATGGATTAATCAAACTCACATTTTAGGGTCAGTGGGATGAATTCTTAACTATTTTTTTTTTCTTAACTATTTTTTAAGAAAGAGCCTGACCATTTTTTATTTAATAGTTCTAAAGATGATTTGTTATTGTCTGTAAAGGATATCATAGCATGTATGGGTTCCTTGAAAATACTTATATGCAGTATTCTTAAAATCATCAGCTTGGAATATGTATTAATTCTTAGCCTTAATTAACACATGAAACCTACTGTAATTAGGAGACACATACATATTAAATGAGCCTGCAGTTTTTAATATGCACACCTCTACTAGCTGTGCCAAAAATCCTTTGAAAAAACGTATTTTTATTCTTTCAGTAAAATACCATTAGATAGAAAATTTGACAGTATATCTCAATTTAAGTCAGGCCAAAATTTCAAGCAATAAAAATGTTCACCATTTACCTCAGAGATCAAGGAAAAAATATTTGGAATCTTGGGAGAATTTCAATTCTCTATTCACGATGCAGACTCCATTTCTCTGGCTCAGACAACGAAGATGAATAAGAATCCAGCTCTCCAGGTTAAAACATTTTCCTTTATTCATCTTTTATGGCCATTTGTCTCTATATACCTACTTTGCAGGGTTCTTATGAAGACGAGTAGAATAGTTTGTTCTAAAGTGCTTAAACTCTTAGGAGGAAAAGTACACTATTAGAGCAAATTATTATTACCTTTATTACTGTAACAAACACAGGGGATAATTATTTTTGAGTCAAAAAGAACAAGATAAAGTGTGATTCTGTATCAAAAATGACGTGGTGGGTGGTAAATGGTTTTTACTTCCATAAAGAGCAATACAATAATTTTCACATTGCACTGCTTCGAATATGTATCCTCTAAAGACTTTGTTTCATGTACTCACTTTAAAAATTTCTATATTTCTTTCTCACATAAATTCGCTAAACTTTGTCCTTTATAACACCCGTGTAGGTTTAGCAAAATTACAGAAAAGGAGTTAATTTTTTGCCAAAAATAG
This sequence comes from Leptonychotes weddellii, assembly GCF_054177405.1. Classification (NCBI taxonomy): domain Eukaryota; kingdom Metazoa; phylum Chordata; class Mammalia; order Carnivora; family Phocidae; genus Leptonychotes; species Leptonychotes weddellii. Next base: position 80,076,081 of record NC_138373.1, read on the forward strand.
ACTATAACAAATGTAAGACCATGGATACGAATTCCCTTACTGTATATTTTCTTTTACATTATAGTTTTCATGTAAATTTGAAAATTTTAATAGTTTTTCTTCGCAGCTTTTCTGAGACTATTTCTATTTATCCTAATATTACATGTGGTTAGAGACTATCCTTTTAGCTTTATAGAGAAACCACTTTCTCTTTTCATATGCTCTTGAGTTTCATTTTCTATAATGTATGTATTCCTGATTTGCATTAATTACATATGTTGTGTGGAGCTCTTATTGGGCTTTAATCTATTTCATTTTGGGTAAAAGTAGGCAAACAATTCCCTTCCCTAGGTTTAGCATTTATAGAAAAATGTCAACTAGATATTACAAATTAATAGTTAAAAGTGGAGAGGATTTTAAAGTGCAAAAAAGTCTTGAAAGCTGTTCTTTGCTTTTCTCTCACTTTTTTGCTCTCCCTCCCTTCTTACATATTATCTTTCTTCTCTCTTTCTCTTCTGATGCTTCTATATTTGGGTTTTAGCGGGACATTCACCTACATAAGCACATTCTTTTTGGTCATACTCCAAAAGTCACATAGGTTTAAACCACAGGGCTTAATTAATACCTGAGTTATTTCCTGGAAGGCATGGTCTGCCCTCTCCTCTCCGTAGATGGGTGTTCTTGGTGTTAGGAAGATATAATGATAAGAGGAGGTAGCTAAGGAATTGAAGTATGGTATGTTTCTACTTTCTTCCTTAATCTCACTAATCACTCTGGGACACATGGCAGTAAAGTAGTAACTACATATAATTCTCTATTCCGTGACAGGATCCCCGCCCCCTACTCTCTCTCTGTCAAATTTTATAAATGAATTAGGGACTGCATATTACTTGGTTTTGAGTCATCTTTGGTGACTATGGAAAGAGAGTTCATAGTAAAACCTTTGTTCTTATAACTTCCTTACTCTGACATTGTTTAATTTTACAGCTTGCCCCCAAAAAGAAATTTGCTTTCTTCTAGAAGTATTCTTTAGCAAATTCTTCTCATTTTGAAGATGATTCATGATTACTGTCAGAGTCTTTTGAGCACCTGACTTAAAGTGACAGCCATCTGCCAATCACTTACTGATAATTTTAGAAAAGGTATCATGAAGATCAGTAATTCCAAGTTTGGCAGGGCCTGCACAGCACTGGCATGCTCAGCTTTCATGATAATTTCTGCAGGTGGGGTGTAATGAAGTTTACTGGAGCAGCTAATAGGTAGAAGTATCCTATAGAAAATATTTGTTGTATACCTTTAAACATTTATTTTGTGAAAGTAAGAAAGCACTGTATTGAAATAAATAGGTTCATTTATCCTAAACAAATTTTTGAAATCAGAAATTAATTCATTCCTGGTGCCATGCACTACTCTAGGGTTTTGACATGTATTGTTGCACAAAATTGACCAAAGTCTCTTACATAACGGAGCTTGCATTTCAGTATGGAAAGACAATGAACATTAGGTTGCTAAATAGGTAAGTTATATAAGATATGAGAAATGGATGAACTAAAGAAAAAGAAGGAGCAGAGTATGAGATTTGGAGAGTGCTAGAAGCAGGTGGGCAGTTTAAAATATTAAATAGCATCGTGGATAATTCTCATGAGAAAATGAAATTGAACCAAAAAAAAAAAAAAAAAAGAGTAAGGTGTCAGTTAAGCAGGTGTCTGGCACAAAACAGGCACAGGGAAAACTAAAACAAAGACTCAAAAGCAGAAACATATTTGGTAAGTTCTGTGAACAAGAGCAAGTGAGGGTAGTACAATGAACCTAGAGCATGGGGCTTGTCAAAAAATAAGTCAGAAATTATTGGACCAATAAGCTAACTTAGGATTTTATCAGAATGTGCAGCTCATGACAAAGTTTTGAGCAGAAAAGTGACATGATCTGACAAATTAAATTTTGTATTCCACTACAGTGGAATCAAAGAGTAGAGTCAAATGGGCATAGTATATAACACAAAAAGTTGTATCGGTGTATCTTTCTTTACCAGCCAGATGTTTTAAAAAATTCTCTGTAAATCAAGATTTTTTTTCCAATGAATCAATTAGAATCTACCTGAGAGTATGACCTTTAAAAGAATCTTATTGTCCACCTTTTGCAAAGTAAAGACTTCATTTCCTTGCAAATAATTATACGGTAGTTTATACTCAAACCATGTACAGTGCCATTTCTAATAAAATGGAAGTTGGAATAAAATGATCCTAGATAATCAAAGACAACCAGGACTAATCCCAAATATATTGATGACTTTTTGTTTTGTTTTGTTTTTGTTTTGTGGGGTAAGGCCTGAGTGAGGATATATATGTTTAAAAAGTTCTACAGGTTATTTTGTAATTGCAGTGGGACTTCTGGACTTCAGTATTTATTCCTTTCCAAGTGTCCATGTGAGGTGTGTGTGTGTGTCTGGGAAAGAAAGAAAAAAGAGACAGATGGAATGGAATAGTCTCATAAATACATGTAAAAATGAGCAGATTTTTAAAAATCTTTATAACCATCCATCCATCCATCCATCCATCCATCCATCCATCCATTCAGATGTTGTAATGTTCACTAGAATGCCAGTGTCTGATTTCATTCTGGAAAAATCAACGAGACAAAATGATCTGGCATTACTTGTCAGTAGGGATACAGTCAATACCAGTATACTCCAGTGGAATGTATGTATCCTTTTACTCCACACAGCAGAAAAGATAAATCATCAAGGAAAAACAAGTAAGAATTGTTTTTCTCCTACCATACAAGTATGTGACCTTTTTGGCTACATTTATTCCTCAACTCTTGCTTACAAGAGGGACCATGCAAATCACCCAAGTGATCAATGTTCTTTTTATTTTATTTTATTTTATTTTTTAAATTTACATTCAACTAGCCAACATATTGTACATCATTAGTTTTTGATGTAATGTTCAATGATTCATTAGTTGTTTTTAGAATTGTTAATCTCAATTCCTGTCATTTCACTATTTTACTTTTATTCTATGTGTTTGTAAATTTCCTTGATTTTAAATTAAAATCTGGGCATCAATCTATAGGAAATTATATGTATGTCAGAATAGGATACAAAGAAGATATCTACAGATAAGAAGTCTTGGAAAGAAATGCCAGAATGTAAGTAGATGCCAAAATAATGTTTATGTTTTTCTCTAGGGTTAGCTGAGGTCATGCCTCATAGATTGATCCTAAATGTCACTTTTGTCACCCATGCTACTAAGTGGCTCATTCCACTTATTTAGATATTTTTGACAGCTCTCTCCTTTGATTTCCTAAAGTGTAGCATTCCTAAAACTTATTAAAATGTTGAAGTTCATTATTTAGCAAGAGAAAACTTGACAGGTAAGAATTAAGGAAGCTTTTAAATTTTTAGCTAACTTTCTCTCCTTTATGCATTCCAGGTATTAACACCTTTCTGATGTCTTGTTAAAGCCAAGGAGAAAAATTATCTCAGAAGTTCTTTGAACTTAAAAAAATCCTACACAGAATACTCTCAAAGGTAATTTTTATTATGTTGAAAGTATTAATCATATGTTGCTTGTAATAAGATGAGGAGACAAGCCTAACCTACATTTATACATGGTTAATAAATACATATGACCCCTAAAAAGTGATAGCATATATATTGTAAAAAGAAGATTTCATACATATTTCTATCAATATGAACATTTTCTGTCAACATACATTCACCTTGTCATGCTGGCTTTTCACAGTTGCTATCTTGAGAGCTTTAATTATCTCCTAAAATTATAAGTATTTACATTTGTTTTGTCTCATGATTGTTTGCCACTAATATGTCACATTTTTTTCATATGTGGTGACAACTGGTCACTCATAGTTAATAAAATGACAAGTTTCTTATCCAAGCTGTAAACAGTAGGTTTTTTTTTTTTTTAAAGATTTTATTTATTTATTTGACAGAGAGAGACACAACAAGAGAGGGAACACAAGCAGAGGGAGTGGGAGAGGGAGAAGCAGGCTTCCCGCCGAAGAGGGAACCCGATGTGGGGCTCCATCCCAGGACTCTGGGATCATGACCTGAGCCGAAGGCAGACGCTTAAGGACTGAGCCACCCAGGTGCCCCCATAACCCGCCTTTAAATGCTCCTGCCATAGCTTTGAGAAGTAGCCAGATATCACTGCCTGGCGTTCTGTTCGACCTACATAGTATTAGCATTTTTATAAAAGTATTTTCCAGTAATTTTGTGTCATCAGTATATAAATCAGATGAATGCAAACCTGTCTTTTCCTTTAAAAATGTATTAAATTGCTTGTTTGGTTGTTCTTGGTTGATTTTTTTCCTCTCGGCCATTAGTTTCTCAGAATCATAGTTTTATTTATTTATTCATTCATTCATTCATTCATTTATATGTTAAAGATTTTATTTATTTATTTGACAGAGACATAGCGAGAGAGGGAACGCAAGCAGGGGGAGTGGGAGAGGGAGAAGCAGGCTCCCCGCGGAGCAGGGAGCCCGATGCGGGGCTCGATGCGGGGCTCGATGCGGGGCTCGATCCCAGGACCCTGGGATCATGACCTGAGCCGAAGGCTGACGCTTAACGACTGAGCCACCCAGGCGCCCCATCACAGTAGGTTTTTAAAACAAACTTCAAAGACTAAATCTCCTCTGTGATTTCCTACAGAGTATACACACCAATAGACTTGATGGTATGCTGTCACTTTCTTCTATTAAGATTAACAGAATTATCCACTACACATTATGCACTAAAACCAACAGTATCCCTTTCAGAACCAGATTTGAAAGCAAGTAAGTAGTTAAAATATTTGCCTTTCTTTTAGGAATCCATGTTTATTTATAAAATAGAAAACAGAAAAGAGAGAAATATACCGTTAGTTGATCTCACACTTTATTTATATTTAACCATGCTATAGCTAATGGTTTTATATAATTTGTTTAAGGTTAGTAATAGCAGGAATTACTTCTTTTTTAAAACTGACCTAACAACTTAATTTAGCCCTGCATCTTGGCTGTGTTATTCTTTCATAAAATTTTATAAAAAGAGAATGACTGAAGTCACACAAGTCAGTGTAAGAATTTATGTATATAAAATAAATTTAAATATATAATATTATCTGAGCCATTAAAAAATACAGTTGACAAAACTAAACCAATTTCCTTTAAAAAAAATTCCTGCAGTGTATAACAGATTTTATATTCTGGAGGTGGAAGGTATTTTAAGACACAGCAACAACTAAAGACAGAACAGTAATATCTGCAGGGGCTATATATAAGTATTTGAACATTTTCACCTCAAAAAGAATATTTGTAATTTAGATCTTCTTTATAATATAGATAATACTGCCTATTTAAGCAGTACCATTCAATCATTTACTCAGTGATTCTACTTATAAAGTCAATAAAATATTTGCTACGAGTAAGGAGCAGATACAAAGACAAAGAAAGCATAGTCACTATCATCAATGAACTTGAAATCAAATTAGTGATGCCAAAATACTATAAGCAGCTTACAGATATTACAAATGAATTCTGTAAACATATACTAAAGCAGTGGCAATAGAGAAAGGGAAGTGAAGTATTTTAAAAGATATTTTAATAGTGAAATTGACAATATCCTGTGCCTCAGTAAATGTGACAAAAGGGAAGAATCAAATAGTACTGAAGGTTCTTGCTGTTGTAATAGGGTAGATTTGACTTTCCTGGCCCAAGATAGCTAGCATAAGTTTCGCTGGGAATAGTGTTTGGTTTGGAGAATGTGGAGTTTAAAGTATTTTTGAAGGATTTTTTTCCCCCATTGGGTGTAGAATTCTAGTTTGGCTGTTGTTTTTGTTCAGCACTTTAAATATATCTTTCCCCTGCCTTCTAGCTCTGATCCTGTTTGCTTGAACATTAGTTGTCAATCTTCTTATTGCTCATTTAGAAAATATGTATTATTTTCCTTTGGCTGTTTTTAAAATTTGTCTTTTTGTCATTGGTTTTCAGCAGTTTAACTTTCAGCAGTTTGCTGAGGTGTTGTTTTTATAATTATTAGGGTTCTCAGAGCTTCTTCAATCCATGGGTTAGTCTCTTTACTAAATTTTGAAATTTTCAGTCACTATTATTTAAAATATTGGATTTTTTTTTATTTTTAAAGATTTTATTTATTTATTTGCCAGAGAGAGAGAGAAAGAGAGAGCACAAGCAAGGGTAGTGGCAGGAAGAGGGAGAGGGAGAAGCAGGCTCCCTACTGAGCAAGGAGCCCGATGCAGGACTCCATCCCAGGACCCTGGGATCATGACCTGAGTCAAAGGCAGACACTTAACCGACTGAACCACCCAGGTGGTCCCTAAAATATTGTTTCTTTCCTACTTTTCTTCTCTCCTCCTGTGATTCCAATTATTATTATGGTAGATATTTTCAATTGCTCTGCATGCTCCTTACATGCTTTTGTACATTTTTAAAAAAATTTTCTCTGCATTTCAGTTTATGTTTTCTCTTGCTCTGTTTTTAGTTCATTAATCTGCCTTTCTGTCTAATCTGTGTTAAAGCCCATTTATTGATTATCATTTACAATTTCCAGTTCTTAAATTCCATTTATATTTTCATATCACATATTAAATCTCTGATGTATATCTTTATAATTTCATCTGTGTCCTTAATCTTCATGTTTTTTATATATTTATAGTAACTCGAGAGCTCTTGCCTGCTAACTATAATATCTGGTTCAGCTATGCTGTTGTTGTTGTTGTTGTTTTTCTTTTTCTTAATTTTTGGTCTCCTGGCACAATCTCATGAATTGATTATATATATTTTACTTCACATGGACCATTTTGTATAAAAAGTGGAACAACTTTCCTCCAATAAAGGTTTACTTTTTCTTCTGCCAGGCAGATTGAGCTGGACTGATCACCTTTTTCTAGTCAGGGACAGACTTGGGAAGAAGCTAGGTTTGCCTCTGTTCTCAGACATAGTTTGCCATTTCTTCACTTGAGAACTTGGTGCCTGGTATGTTCACTGGGATACCTTCCCTTGGCAGTTTCTAAACTCTCTTATCTCCTTGGCATTGAGAGACTGTCATAAACTGTGCTTTCTGGTAAGCATTTTAGGACCCTACCCAAGTATCTTCTGAATTTGGTAAATGTCCTAAGGAGATAGCCAGCAGTCATGAGGTTCAGCTCTTCAATCTCCCCTTCTCACCAGGATGTTTTCATCTTGAGCTTCCAATCCTGATTTTTTAACCATATGAGCCTGGACTTTCTATCTCTTAGTCATGGCTTTCTGCCCAGGCAGGGTCTGGGTTCTTAGTCCCATAGTCCTATATCTTAAACCTAGTAATAGCAAATGCTGTCAGGATACACTGGCTCAAACAGTTAGCTGACCTCAACTGTGGATTCTCCTCCACCCCCATTCAATAGTACTCATCCCTAAAATCCTGGCTGCTTCAGCTGCTTCACCTGTTCTCCAAATGTCTTTTTTTTTTTTTAAGATTTTATTTATTTATTTGACAGAGAGAGCGAGAGAGCACAAGGAGGGGGAACAGTAGAGGGAGAGGGAGAAGCAGGCTCCCCACCAAGCAGGGAGCCCGATGTGGGGCTCGATCCCAGGACCCTGGGATTATGACCTGAGCCAAAGGCAGACGCTTAACCATCTGAGACTCCCAGGTGCCCCCAAATTTCTTTTATTTAGCAGTTTTTCTCTATGTTCTTCGTGGCACCATTCTCCCCCAAGCTACTTAATCATATATACATACAAGTAGAAGTCCTACAACAGCTCCTGAAAAGGCAATTTGAAAGCATGAAACAAATTAAATACAATTAGTGAATATTGAATTTCATAATCCTTACTTCACAAGACTGCTTTAGAATTTAAAGGAAATAAAAAAGTTTAGAAAATGATATGAAATTATGGACAAATTTATTGCTTTTATCATTACTGGGAAGCTAACTTAACTTTTATAATTTCGTAGCATCCAATGTTGAATTACTCATGGAGTCTTGTTAATAAATAGTAATTATTGATAATTAAAGAACAGAAAAATAAACAGGATAATATCAAGATTAGCTTGAACCTTTTCTGTGGAAGAACTGGATGTGGATGAGCAATATAAAAAGGTACTTGATAGGTCCAAAGGTGCAAACTAACAGTTATAAAATAAATAAGTCATGGGACTGTAATGTACAGCATGTTAATGATGGTTAATAATACTGTATTACACATGTAAAAGATGCTAAGAGAGTAGATCTCAAAAGTTCTCACCACAAAAAAAGACAACCAAGTGCTTGGGGAAAAATTAGAGAATTAATGTGGTCATCTGTTAATTAGGGACTCTTTGTATAGTAGTAGGTAAGAAAATGAACCAATTCTCTCGATTTCAAGCTTTCTGAAGAAAAGTACACTTCATATTATAAAGACACATGATATTAATATAGTATATAATTTTACTGAACTGAAATATATATGAGCAGTTATATGTGGCTGTAATCTGTGGGTTTCTTTTTTATTTGTGGTAAAGAAATTCTGAATTACCTAAGATATTATCAAATTTATAATTCACATTTATATGAACACCTCCATCTACAAAAAAAGTAGTTAAAATAATTGCAAAATTAGTTATATATTTTTGAAAAGGGATGGAAAAATTGGGCCTGTTCTGTCTTTACCCAGAAACTAATACGCATGTCTGTGTGAAATTAGATATGAATGTCAGTAATATCTGGATACCAAACCCCCAACCAAAGGGACTACTTTGAACAAGATCAGCTATAAAATTTAACAAATGCTTCAGACATTTACAACTCTGCGCAAATATAATGGAACCTATACCTAATACTTACATTAAACTGCAGGTTTTGTGTGGTAAAATGCTATGCCCAATGAATTAGAAATGCCCTTATCAATCTTATGGTGAAAATGAAGATGATTGACAAAAAAATCCTGTTTATTATAAAGAATAAATAAAGTAAAACACTTTGTGCCTTACTGACAAAAACTCCCATACATTACCTAAAAATAATAACACAGATGCTACAGACCAGAAGAGTGAGGTTTTCTGATTATGAAACAAAACATGAATTGCAAAGAAATAAAGGATTATGTTTAAGGTATCACACTGTATTAAATCCTAATCCAATTCAATGATAGTGCAATGAGAGCTTGAAAAATAAAATTTTTGACATAAAAGGCTCATATTTTATGGTGGTTAATAGTTACTATTGATGTAACTCATTGATTTTGTATGGACTGCATCATGTAGCAATTTCCCCTCCATTTTAATATAATTCACTATCAGAAAAGAAGTAGAATAAGTTTGAGCTGGCTAATTTTAAGCACTTAAGTAGAACAGAAGTATATGCAAACTATGAATAAGATAGGAAAATGAGGATAAAGATGCTATACAACGGTTTCTGCATTTAAAAATATATGTTATATATAATTTCTGTACAGTATACAATATGTTGATTAAAAAATACCATAATACTACCTTAAGATAGTTAGTGTTTAAGTCTGGGTGTAAATGAACTAAATCAGCACCTCCTGACCCTGTAACACAAAGTATGAGATGCTGATGGACTGTCTGATCATGCATGTTACTAGTCCACTATGTTTCATTAAAATCCCTATTTATTTCCACTGTCATTACATTTGTAGCAAGACCTTAACTTTGTTGAGTATTGGCACTTTGGGTAACACTGTGCTAAAAGGTAGCAGAGGTTAGCTATCATTTATCTATCTACCTACAAATATCCATATAAGAATATAATTTATTTTTGGAAAAAGACAAGATCTATGGATGCAACAATTTCTTCTCTTTCTTCTACCCACAGTCTTTCCATGAATACCACATCAACCCCCTTCCCTGTCTCTCACTACCCACCAGAGGAGAATATATGTAGTGTCACTTATTTCTGTGAAGTATTACACAATCTATAGGGAAGACAATTTAACTAGAAAGGCTACGCTTAAAAAAAAATCACAAAGATTTCTGACAAATGGAGAGAAGAGAGAATAACAACTTAAAGGTGAAACAGTAGCAGAAGTTTGGGGTTTGGCTTATAATGATCTTTAGAGTAAATTGGTGTCACCAAAGAATTAGGCAGTAGAGGGCGCCTGGGTGGCTCAGTTGGTTAAGCGACTGCCTTCCGCTCAGGTCATGATCCTGTAGTCCCGGGATCGAGTCCCGCGTCGGGCTCCCTGCTCGGCAGGGAGTCTGCTTCTCCCTCTGACCCTCCTCCCTCTTATGCTCTCTGTCTCTCATTCTCTCTTTCTCAAATGAATAAATAAAATCTTTAAAAAAAAAAAAAAAAGAATTAGGCAGTAGAGATGGGTCTTTTTGAATGGTATTGCTATGGGATATGAATTGGATTCCTTTTAATGCTTTTAAGATGAGAGTAAAAGTTTTTATTATTTTAAATTACTGTGTATTTGGAACTGTGGGCCTATTTTAATGCCAGCCCTAAGTCTGCCATAGAAGATCAAGAGAGAGATGGAGGGTAATTTTGTGACCCCAAAAAGGTATCAATCAGGAGAAAATAGACCTGAGAGTGGACAGAGAAACGAAGGGGGAGGGGGGACAATAGGACACTAAGTGAACCCAAATGGGACTGCAGTGGTCACATAAGGATAATGACACAGTGTCGCTCCTTAAAAGCATCTAAATCAATCACCACCATTCACTTTTACCAAGGGGCAACTAATTAGCATCGGAAACTTCACAAGTTTAAAACCAAGTCCTTGGTTTCTCCCACCAACCTTTTTTCTTTCCCTGCTTTAACTATCTCAGGTAATTGCAACTCCTTTTACCAGTCACTCAGGCCAAAATACTTGAAATCATCCTTGACGCTTCTTTTTCTCACATTCCACATTATATTCATCAGTAAGTCCCACGAGCTCTCTTTTTATCTTGTCCTCTGAATTTCACTGTATCTTGTTACCTACACACTAGCACTCCTCCCTGGAGCATTGCCATACTTTTTACCTGGTTCTCTTCCTTTTGCCCTTGCCCTGACCCACTTGTCAGAGGGATTCTTTTAAAACATAATCCAGATCATGATGTCTTCTGTTCAGACCTACTAAAGGATTTTAATTTACTTAGAATAAAATCCAGGATTCTATCCAGTCAACAGAGCTTACATACGTCTACCCGCAACTACAATATACCGTCTATTTAATATATCAGTGTCTTGCTGTCTCATGAAACCATAAGTTCTCTGAGAGATAATCCACTTTGAATACTTCTAAAAGTATTAGAGGTGTAAAATAATAATTACATTCATACTAATTACTAAATGAGTATTGGATCAAATATGAACTGGGTCCTTTATCAATAAACAATCCGAAGATACAATGTGAAATGTAGTAACAACTGAAGGATCAGGGGTGTAGAGTAGGACAGTTGTTGCTATAAAAAAACAATAAGAGCCAAGGTAGCAATTTTTCTGCTGGAGAAAAAAAGCAACTGTACTTCCCAGAATTCAGGTTTCACTTATAGTGTGGAAAAAAATGATATATAATAACAAAAACTGATAAGTAGTATTTTCTTTCTGGATGGCAACTTCTTTACCAAATATGTAAAAATATTTCATTACATATGAAATGGAGAAAGAGAGGACTAAATTTTGATAGTATTTAAAAATAGGTTATAAATTGAGGTATATTTTAATTAATTTAAGGAGTTTGTGATGATATATAAACTGAATATGTGCCCACCTTTATTTAAAGGATATTGCTAACCTAGAAATTAAAATTGTTGGAAAGTGGCTCCTGGGTGGCTCAGTCATTTAAATGTCTAACTCTTGGTTTCAGCTCAGGTCATCATCTCAGGGTTGTGAGATTGAGCCCCACATCAGGCTCCATGCTCAGTGGGGGAGTCTGCTTGAGATTCTGTCTCTTCCTCTCCCTCTGCCCCTCCCCCCACACTCACACACATGCACTTTCTCTCTTTCTCTCAAATAAATAAATAAATCTTTAAAGAAAAATAAAAATAAAACTGTTGGGAAAATGTTTGTATATCTAAATATACCCATATGCATTGCTAGAAACTTTAAAATTAATTGAAATAGTTTGGTATTAATAAAATATGCTGTTAGATTGATTGCTTAAATTAAGGCAATCAGAAAGTGACCAAATCTTTCCTTTCTTGAGAATTGTACAAAACCAGTACAACGTTACCAACTACATAAACATGAAATTCCATTTGCCTGACTATTTATTGTAATGAAAGATAACAAGGGTGAAACAGTTTACACTATTGCATGATTTATAGGTAAGAAAGAAACAGTAGATAGAATAAGTTCTTTATAAGAAAATTTAGAGCTCAATGACTCAGTACTTCCAAATTGAACAAAATTGTTGATTAAAGATTCTAAAAGGCCTAACTCTTCCATGACAGTTTTTTTAAATTTTAAAATTTTTATTTATTTACTTTTTACATTCTAGTGTGATTTAACATAGTGTTGTATTAGTTTCAGGTGTAAAATATAGTGATCCAACAATTCTATACATTACCCACCCAGTGCTCATCATGATAAGTGTACTTTTAATCCCCTTCACCTATTTTACTTACCCACCCCCACCTCCCCTCTGGTAACCATTTGTTTGTTCTCTAAAGTCAAGAGTCTGTTTTTTGGTTTGTCTCTTTTTCACTTTGTTTGTTTTGTTTCTTAAATTCCACATGTGAGTGAAGTTGTATGGTGCTTGTATTTTTCTGACTGACATATTTCACTTAGCATTATACCCTCTAGATCCATCCATGTTGTTGCAAATGACAAGATTTCATTCTTTTATGGCTAAGTAATATTCCATTGTCTATATATACCACAGCTTCTTGATCTATTATCTAGCAATGTGCACATGGGTTGCTTCCATTTTTTGACAATTGTAAATAATGCTGCAGTAAACATAGGAGTGGATATATCTTTTGAATTACTTAATGGCAGTTTTTTTTTAAAAGGTCTTGAAAGATCATCAGTCAGAAATCCATTTAGTAGACTGAGTGTCACCTACTAAATTTCTGTCTTGAATGCAAATCTTTACCAGTTGGAATTATATAAATAGACTATTTGTGGCGTGCTGCTTCATGGCTAGATAGGAGTACCTATTATTCCTAGAGATTTAAAAAAAATGTGATACAAATTTCCTAAGTAAAATAAATATTCCCATAGTGAATTGTTGAACAAGAGGGATCATTTTTTTTTGCTTGAGGAGCCTGTTTATCCCACTGCATATCCATGTAACAGTTTGACTCTTTCGGAGGAAAGAACTGATAAAATCTAACACATAAACAATGATAACTTTATTAGCTTCTGTCTCTTGTTGAATCTCACTTTCCTTCAAAATGTCATTGAGAAGATGGAGAAGAGAAAATTTACCGATCATGTGTAGATGTGTAATGTGTTGAATGCTTGTTAATCTTTTCTGATCCATTATAAAAAAAATTCTCTGGTTACACTAGTCTTCTCAATTGTTTTCAGTTATTGTTCAGCTGACCAAAATTATACCTTGCCTGGATAGCCTGATTGATATATATCAGAATAAATGTTAAATGTCATTTTTAGCAACTTCAACTCTGCCCTACCATCCTCATTATGGACTAGTGTTCATATTGAGAGACAGTCAATGTTGTAAGATACCAAAATTTAATACTATGAGTGTACAAGATAAAAATATACTTTATGCTCATAGTTTATCAGCCTTATGCTGGATCTCAGTCATGAAAAGAACAGAATGAAATTTTTACTTCTGTGGCTTATTCAATTGTCATTTCTTACAAAATACAATATAGTACTGTAAGGAGAAACTCATGTAGTTCACTATCAAACCTGTAAAATAATCATTTATGAGCCCTGGAATAAATCCAGACACCTTAGAAAAAATTTAAACTATATATCTTCTTTATCTAAAAACATAGAAATCTCATAGATAATTAAAGTTCAGGGTTTGGGGTTATAAAATTTATATACAGATACTTTCTACATGAATATTGTAATATAAAATTAAATATTTTAATCTAAACATTTGATTTATTTTCTATTAGAAGAAATGAATTTAGTATGATCATTTGTAATCTTTAATTTTAAAGTCCCTAGCAAAGAAGAACTAACTCTTATATGTAGTTCTGCAATAAATCTTTCTTATATCTACTGTAAAATCTGTCTTTAAATTAGTATAACCAAAATTATATTACATTTATACATTAATTTATATATCAAAGGATAATAATAGAATGTTCCCTATGCCATTAGTTCTTAAAAATTATAGATGTTTCTTTAGAGTTTACTGTGTCCCAGGGTCTATTCTAAGCCACATATATCATTTGTATATTCTTTCATATTAACAAGAATGATAAGAATTAAAATTCTGACTCCACTTTACATATGATAAAATTGAGGCACAGAAGGTACACATAGCTAGTAAGTGATAAAACTTCCAGACAGACCATGTACCTTGACTGTAGAATCAGCATTCAGAGCCTACTAATGTATACAATCTTTTTATTTTATTGTTTAGTTAATGCTTTGTATTTTTCTGTAAGGGAAAATGACCTCTTGTATTTTAGATTTCAAATCCTGTATGTTTAATGGTTAGTCAATAGTTAATCCTGTTTTTGGAAGATAAATTTCCCTTTGTATTTTTATTGCCAGTGTCTTAATGTGTTAATGTATCACGTTGACTGATTTTCAACTTTTTTTTTTTTAAAGATTTTATTTATTTATTTGAGAGAGAGAGAGAGAGAAAGCACATGAGAGGGCGGAGGGTCAGAGGGAGAAGCAGACTCCCTGCCGAGCAGGGAGCCCGATGCGGGACTCGATCCTGAGACTCCGGGATCATGACCTGAGCCGAAGGCAGTCGCTTAATCAACTGAGCCACCCAGGTGCCCCTGATTTTCAACTTTTTGAGGAACCTCCATACTGTTTTCCAGAGTAGCTGCACAGCTTGCATTCCCACCAACAGTGTAGGAGGGTTCCCATTTCTGCGCATTCCCGCCAACATCTGTCTTTTCCCGACATGTTAATTTTAGCCATTCTGACTGGTGTGAGGTGGTATCTCATTGAGGTTTTGATTTGTATTTCCTGATGCCGAGTGATGTTGAGCACTTTTTCATGTGTCTGTTGGCCATTTGGATGTCTTCTTTGGAATAATGTCTGTTCATGTTTTCTGCCCATTTCTTGATTGGATCATTTGTTCTTTGGGTGTTGAGTTTAAGAAGTTCTTTATACATTTTGGATACTAGCCCTTTATCTGATATGTCATTTGCAAATATCTTCTCCCATTCTGTTGGTTGTCTTTTGGTTTTGTTGATTGTTTCTTTTGCTGTGCAAAAGCTTTTTATCTTGATGAAGTCCCAATAGTTCATTTTTGCCCTTGCTTCCTTGCCTTTGGCGATGTTTCTAGGAAGAAGTTGCTGCGGCTGAGGTCGAAGAGGTTGCTGCCTATGTTCTCCTTTAGGATTTTGATGGACTCCTGTCTCACACTGAGGTCTTTCAACCATTTAGAGTCTATTTTTGTGTGTGGTGTAAGGAAATGGTCCAGTTTCATTCTTCTGCATGTGGCTGTCCAGTTTTCCCAACACCATTTGTTGATGAGACTGTCTTTTTTC
>NC_138373.1:80092145-80162654 GCF_054177405.1 Leptonychotes weddellii
GGCTGGTTTTGTGTTTGCAAATTCCTTTAGTTTTTGTTTGTCCTGGAAGCTTTTTCTCTCTCCTTCTATTTTCAATGACAGCCTAGCTGGATATAGTATTCTTGGCTACATATTTTTCTCATTTAGTGCTCTGAATATATCCTGCCAGTCCTTTCTGGCCTGCCAGGTCTCTGTGGATAGGTCTGTTGCCAATCTAATGTTTCTACCATTGTAGGTTACATATCTCATCTCCTGAGCTGCTTTCAGGATTTTCTCTTTGTCTCTGAGACTCGTAAGTTTTACTATTAGATGTCTGGGTATGACCTATTTTTATTGATTTTGAGGGGGGTTCTCTGTGCCTCCTGGATTTTGATGCCTGTTTCTTTCCCCAAATTAGGGAAGTTCACTGCTATAATTTGCTCCAATATACCTTCTGCCCCTCTCTCTCTTTCTTCTTCTTCTCGGATCCCAATTATGCTAATATTGTTTTGTCTTATGGTATCACTTATCTCTCGAATTCTGCCCTCGTGATCCAGTAGTAGTTTATCTCTCTTTTTCTCAGCTTCTTTGTTTTCCATCACTTGGTCTTCTATATCACTAAATCTCTCTCTACCTCATTTATCCCAGCAGTTATAGTCTCCATTTTTTATTGCACCTCATTAATAGCCTTTTTGTTTTCAATTTGGTTAGATTTTAGTTCTTTTATTTCTCCAGAAAGCGTTTCTCTAATATCTTCCATGCTTTTTTCAAGCCCAGCTAGTATCTTTAAAATCATCATTCTGAACTCTAGTTCCAACTTCTTACTAATGTCCGTATTGATTAGGTCCCTGGCAGTTGGTACTGCCTCTTGTTCCTTTTTTGTTGAGGTGATTTTTTCCATCTTGTCATTTTGTCCAGAGGAGAATAGATGAATGAGAGAACAAAATGCTAACAGGGTAACAACGACCCCAGAAAAATATACACTAAACAAATCAGAAGAGACCTGAAACCAGGGGAAAAGAAAGGGAAAGAGAAAAAAGAAAAAGAAAATAAAAATAAAAAGATAAAAACAAACAAACAAAAACAGAATATGATCAAATATGAAGAGTCTGGTGCATAGATCAGTGCCACACACTATATTTGGGCATATTTTGGTCTGTTAGAAGAAAGTGCCCCCCAAAATTTTAAAGAAAGAAAAACTTATATATGTACAAAAATAAGGGCAAATACCATTAAGGGATGGAATATGACTGTAAAGATGAAAATTATAAAAGATTTTATAAAAGGAATTGATAAGATAAGAAGTTGGTTGAAAAAAGAAAGAAGAGGGTTTAAAAAAAATGGAGAGAATGTGATCAGGCAGGAGGCTAGAACAAAGCCATACACTAGAGATTTAGGGTATATTTTGGTCTGTTAGGAGAAACTGTATCCCAAAATTTTAAAGATTTTATATTTATTTTTGAACGAGAGAGAGAGTGTACAAACAGGGGAAGCAGCAGGCAGAGGGAGAGGGAGAAGCAGACTCCCTGGCTCAGCAGGGAGCCCGACGTGGGGCTCGATCCCTGGACCCTGGGATCATGACCTGAGCCGAAGGCAGCCGCTTAACTGTCTGAGCCACCCAGGTGCCCCTAAAGAGAGAACAACTTATATATATATATACCAAAAATAACGTTAACTGCTATGATGGGATAGAATATGACTCTAAAAATGAAAAATAAAAAAGATATTTTAAAAAGGGGATTGATAAAATGTTGGTTGAAAAAGGGAAAAAGAAAAATTCAAAAAAAAAGTTAAAAAAAAATTTAACTTTGAAAGACTAAAGAATCATGGGGAAAAAGCCATGAATTCTATGTGCAGTATTCCCCTAGTGCTGGAGTTCTGCCATTCTCATTGATTGGTAATCTTGGTCTTGGCTGGCTGTTCTTGCTGATCTTCTGGGGGAGGGTCCTGTTGCCATGGTTCTCAAATGTCTTTGCCGGAGGCAGAATCGCCCTGCCCTTGCCTGGTCTGGGCTAAGTAATCTGCTCGGGTTTGCTCTCAGGAGCTTTTGTTCCCTGCAAGCTCTCCATATAGCTTTGGAGGACGGGAAAGAAAATGGCAGCCTCCCAATCTCAGCCTGGAGGAGCCGAGAGCCCAGGGCCCCACTCCTCAGTGTGTCCCCAGAGAAAAGCAGTCAATCACTCCTGTCTCCCTGGTCTCTGTCCGCACTCCATGCTCACCTGGCCTGTGACTGAGCATTTCTATCTCTGGCACACGACCCCGTGTGGAGTCTCCAAACCCAGCAGATTCCTGTGGTGCACTCCCGCGCCACTCCTCCCGGGGGAGGAAAGGGAATCTCCCCGGATCTGCCACTTGTTGGGTCTCTGCTGGAGGAGCAGTGGCCCGACTGTGCTGTGGATCACGGTTTATGGCACCCCGAGTTGAGAGCCCACACCTTGGCTCCATCTCTGCAGCCGACTTCCCTGCTCCAATACCTGGGAGCTCTGCCGCACTCAGGCACCCCTGGTCTTTCTTGACTCCGAGGGTCCTGAGACCACACTGTCCCAGTGAGGGTTCCACCCCCGGCTTAGCCAATGGAGTGATGTCCCTCAGCAGAGCTGACTTCCAACAGTCTGATTTTGTGCTCTGTTGCTCTATCACTTTCCAGTAGCGGCTGACGGAATCCCCCTCCCCCGCCATCTATCTTCCCGAATATCACCTCAGATTCACTTCTCCGTATGTCCTACCTTCCAGAAAGTGGTTGCTTTTCTGTTTAGAGAGTTGATGCTCTTCTCTTCTTCAATCTCCTGTTGAGTTTGTGGGTGTTCAGAATGGTTTGATCCCTATCTAGCTGAATTCCTGGGACCAGACGAAATTTAGGTTTCCTACTCTTCCACCATCTTGCTCCTCTCCCAGTGTCTTATTTTAAATGTGGTCAATATTTTTGATTTAGATTTTAGCAAAAGCCTTCTTTTTTAAGATTTATTTGAAAAAGAGAGGGAGAACAACTGGGGGGAGGGGCAGAAGGAGAGGGAATCTCAAGCACACTCCCTGCCAATTCAGAGCCTGATGAAGTGCTCAACCTCATGACCCTGATATCATAACCTGAGCTGAAATCAAGTCAGAAACTCAACTGACTGAGCCACCTAGGCACCCCTAAGCCTTCTAATTGGTTCCACTGCATATTGTCTTGCTTTTATTAAAATAGTCCTCTACCCAAATGTTAGAGTAATCGTTCTAAAATATAAAATTGGTTGTCATTCTCTGACTTAGAATGCACACTCCTTCAGGGTAAAAGTCATTTCCTCAGAATGTTGTCTGAGACCTTACCTCATTTCGCCCCTATCTACACCTCTGTTCTCACCCCTTATGACTTCTCACATCCACTCTACTCTTCAGCTATACAGAACAATGCTTGGCTTTAGTGCACTCTGTCTCCTTGGTGCTGAACCTTGCACATACTTTTTATGTCATTCATTGCCTTTTTCTTGCTCCCTAGTACATACTCTTCAAACACAGCACCACTATCATGCTGATTATGACATAATTTTCTAGCTCTTTGCTAACTGATCCATCACTCCACCTATATTAATGTAAGCAACTCAGAACAGAGCCTACCCTTCATCTCTGAACTCCTACTGGCAAAACTTATAGTAATCATATGGTAGCAGTGTTAAAGAAAACTCTCTAGAACAGCTAAACATCCCTTTCAATGGGATCTAACTCAGTGATACACATATAATCAAGTGGCCTGTAGAACACACACACACACACACACACACACACACAGATTATAACTAGAAACTAGAATCAAATAAATCACTTGAGCCTCAGTAAGCTAACACTTGAAACTAAGAATTTTCCCCATACACATAATTCATACTCACCAAGCCTATTCTAATTCTCATAATTTCAGTGCATATCATTTGCATGTAAGCAGCATACAACTAGCAACATTGCTCAAAGCATCTAAAAATGTTGTGTTAAAATAAAATGCACTAAAACTCATTTGAAACAGACATGGTTGTGGGCTAACATGGATGAAAATCTGAGGTTTACTTAAATTGCATTTATATATAAAGCACTAAATAGAATCACTTTCAAAATTCAATCTGACAAAGCTTAGAAAGTGTGGGGGGTTTTTTTCTTTCTTTTTTTTTTACATTTGTTTCAATTGGGTATAGTTGATATACAATGTTACATTAGTTTTAGGGGTACAACATAGTGATTCAGGTTCTTTATATATTATGCTGTTCTCACCACAAGTGTATCTACCATCTATCAACATATAATACTATTAGAATATCATTGAGTATATTCCCTATGCTGTGCTTTTTATTCCTGTGTTATTCATTCCATAACTGGAAGCATGGAGTGGTGTTTTCTTGAAATAGTGAATAGATAATACTGTCAAGCCATGTTAGAATAATGAAGCAAAAGTATGCATATTGATATGTAGTCATCCATTTAGTCAAGAGATATTGTAGTCAATAAAACCAGACTCAGAAATGGACAGGATAATAGAACTATTAGACAGGGATTTAAAAATATGTATGAATAATATGTTAAGAGATTTTGTGAACAAGGTGCTCATAACCTATAAAAATGGAGAATATTAGATATATAAACTATAAATGAGAGCCAAATGGAAAATATAGAATAAAAAAAATACACAGAGATGAAGGATTCTTTTGATGGGGTTATTAGACCACAGCAAAAGAAGAATCAATGAACATGAAGATAGGTCAAAATAAGTCACCCAGGGGCGCCTGGGTGGCTCAGTCGTTAAGTGTCTGCCTTCCGCTCAGGTCATGAGCCCAGGGTCCTGGGATTGAGCCCCACATCAGGCTCCCTTCTTGGCGGGAAGCCTGTTTCTCCCTCTCCCACTCCCCCTGCTTGTGTTCCCTCTCTCACTGTGTCTCTGTCAAGTAAATAAAATCTTTAAAAAAAATAAAAATAAATCACCCAAATAACACAAAAAAGAAAAAGAAAAACCAAAGATGAATGTTTAAAGAAGAACAGAGCATTTAAGAGCTGTGGGCCAATATCAAGCATATTAACATATATGAATATGGTGTTCAAAAAGAAGACATTGAGGAAAACAGAATAGAAAAGAGGAAATATTCGATGTACCTATGAAGGTGGAGGTGAGATAGAAACATTATATAATGAAAGGAATGAAATCTGACTATAATAGATGTTAATATTTATTGATACCAATATTTATATTTATACCTATAACAATAAACATTGATATCTATAGATATAGGTATAGGTATACTGAGAGAGAGAAAGAGATGCAAGCCAGAAGACAATGGAGTGTTATCTTTAAATTACTGAAAGAAAAATATGTTGATACAAAATTCTATACAAGAAGAATATGTTCAAAACTGGAAGCTACACTGCTTGTCTGGCAAGATGGAATAGCTCCATTTTCCCCAGTTGCTACCTCTTAAAAATACAAAACCCTGGATATAACATAACAAAGGCATCATAGGAAAACTGAAAGTTGGAAGGAAGAAGATGGGAGTACCTAGGCACTTCAGGCCTTGAGAAACAACATGGTGGTGTGTTCCTGGATTTTCTTATTGTTTCCCATATATCCTCAACAGATTATTGCAGGAGCCTCCAACCTGGAAACACCAATAGACCAAGACAAAAAATAAAATAAAAAACCACAAGCAAAACAGAACTAAAACTCCATAAAAACCTGTTCCTTCCAGTCAAAAGACTAGAAAATGGGGAATCCTAATAAACAGAAAATCTCCCTGCCAATACCTACCTACTCTAGCCAAACACCAAAGGAAAAACTACCCCCTCTACACAGTTTCAGAGAGGAATGAGTAACTGATCTTCCATTCTACTCCACTTACTCTGCAATAGCAGATGACAGCACTATGAATCAAACCTCCTGTAGGGAGTGTTGGTGGGCAAGCTGAGAAGCTGATCTGCATTCTCACTTGGCAGAAGCAGAAGGTGCTCAAATAATGACGTAGTGTTAGTGGGAACAAACAAGGATGTGATTTTCCATTCCCTCACCAGCCAGTAACACTTAATAAGGCCATGCAAGCCAGGACTAGTCAGCACTTTGGTCTCCTCTCAATGTTGGTGTCAGCAGGGTTGAGAAAGGAGCTGGTCTTCTACCCCCATCTGGCATCAGCAAGGCTGATATGGAGGTGATGGTGCAAGGTGTGGCTAATCAGTGCTCCAGTTCTCTTCCCCTTACTGCCCAGTATCAGCAGGAACAAGGGGAAGCTGAGCTTCCATCCGTATCTGGCATCAACTAGATGAAATGAGGTGGTAGAAGGTGGAGCTATTTCTGATTTCTTTAGAAGATAGTTGATGACCTAAAACAAACTATAGAAATGACCCCTGAAAGTATAGTCTTGATGACTTAAAACAAAAAAAGTAACAATGAATTGTGGGGATTTTAACATGTATAGAAATAAACTGTACAATAATAGCACAAAGAATGAGAAGGTAACATTTAAATTGCATTGTAATGGGTTCCAACAAATATACTTTAAGGTTGTATTATATATTACAGTGTTGATTCTGATAAATAAAAATGTACATCATAAACCCTAAAGCAACTCCTAAAAATAGACAATAATATAATAATAGTAAGAAAAGTGAAATAATAGTCAACTATTTTAATTTATCCAAAAATGGCAGAAAAATAAGGGAACAAAAGAAAATGGATAAATAAAAAATAAAAAGCAGGATGATAGACCTCAATCTAACCATATCGATAATTACATGTAATATAAATATTTTATTAACAGAAATTTTCTGATTGGATAAAAAAGGAAGATCCAACTAAATTCCAACTACAAAACACCTGCTTAATATAAAGACACAGATAGGTTAAAAGCGAAAGCATGGAAGAAAATATATCATGTAGTCATTTAAAAAGCTTGAGTTGCTATGTTATATCAGACAAAGCAGATATCAGTATAAAGACTATTTCCAGGGATAAAGAAGGCCATTTTGTATAATAAATAAGTCAAATTATCAAGAAGACGTGACAATCTTAAATGTGCATGTATCCAATAAAAGAGTTTCAAATATTCTAAGGAAAAATTGTTAGACCCAAAAGGAAAAAGAAACAAAAATTATATGAAGACTTTAACATTACTCTCCCTGCTACCTATTGTAATTGATATAAGTTGGCAAAAAATAAGGAAGGCACAGTACTTTGAACACCACAATCAACCAAACTGACCTAATTAATATTTATAGAACAATTTTTCCCAAAATGGAAGGTGCATTCTTTTCAGCAATATAATCCATATTTCAAGCCGGGAAATTTTTTCAACAAATAAAGAAGGATTGAAATCATACAAATGTGTTCTTTGTCAACAATGGAGATAAATTAGAAAGAGCAGAAAGATATCTACAAAATCCCAATACATTTGGAAATTAAATAATGCACTTTTAAATAACCCATCATCCAAAATGAAATCAACAGGGAAATTAGAATATATTTTAATGAAATGAAAATGAAGCAAACAAATAATCCTACAAAAACCATATCAAAATTTGTGAGATGCAGCTAAAGCAATATTGAAAGGGAAATTTGTATTATTAAATTATTTTATTAAAAAAAGAAAATTTAAGAAATTAGAACCTGGGTTGAGTGCCTGCATGGCTCAGTCAGTTAAGCCTCTGACTCTTGATTTCAGCTTAGGTCATGATCTCAGCGTCTTGAGATTGAACTCCATGTCTGGCGCCATGCTTAACACAAGTCAGCTTGTCCCTTCCCTCTCCCCCACTCAAGCTCTTTCCCTTTCTCTCTCTCTCTCAAATAAATAAAATCTTAAAAAAAAATAAGAATCTGGAAAAGAAGACCAAATTAAACCTAAAACAGTCAGAAGGAAGAAAACAATAAAGATAAAAACAGAAATCAATGAAATAAGAAGAAAACAGGAAATAAAAGAAAAATAATAAGAAAAAATAATAATGAAACCAAAATATGCTTGTTGAAAAAAAATACGATTGACAAATTTGCATAGGCTAGTCAAAATAAAAGAAAAACTCTAAATACCCTGTATCAGGAATAAAAGAGGGGAGGCACCTGGGTGGCTCAGTCAGTTAAGCATCTGAATCTTGATTTCAGCTCAGGTCATGATCTCAGGGTCATGAGATGGAGCCCCACATCCAGTTCTGCACTGAGCATGGAGCCTGCTTAAGATTCTCTCTCTCCCTCTGCCTACTTCCAACCCCCCACCCCCAATAAAAGGAACAAAAGTTGGGACATCAGTACAAGACTTTTACAGAAATTAAAAGTATATCAAAGAAATATTATTAACAACACTGTGCCTGTATATTTGATAAATTAGATAAAATGGACAGATACTTTTGAAGATTTAAACTTTCAAAGCTCACTTAAAAAATTGAACAGCTTGATATTTTCCTGACATTACATTTTTCGTTAAAAATTTTCTTATAAAGAAAACCCCAGGCCCAGACAGCTTCTCCAATAAGTTCTTCCAAATATTTAAAGGAGAAATAAGGCCGATTCTACACACACTCTTACAGAAAATTGAAGTAGTAAGAATTGTAAACTCATTTTATAAGGCAGCATTGTATTATACTAAAACCAAACAGAAAACTTACAAGAAAGTGAGACCTCAGAGAAATATATCTCATGAACACAGACATAAAACTTCTTTTTTTTTAATTTTTTTTAAAGATTTTATTTATTTATTTGAGAGAGAGAGAATGAGAGACAGAGAGCATGAGAGGCAGGAGGGTCAGAGGGAGAAGCAGACTCCCTGCCGAGCAGGGAGCCTGATGCGGGACTCGATCCTGGGACTCCAGGATCATGACCTGAGCCGAAGGCAGTCGCTTAACCAACTGAGCCACCCAGGCGCCCCAGACATAAAACTTCTTAATGACATACTAGCACACTAAATCATCAATATAGAAGAAGTATAAGTATATTATGACCAAGTTGAGCTTGTAATACAATGTTTTGTTTATATCCCAAAGTTAAGCATTAGATTCCATCATAGACTAAAAGTGAAAAGCCATGTGATCATCTCAATAAATGCAGAAAAAGCACTTGCCAAAATACAACATCCATTCATAGAAAAACCAAACTAAACCCAAGCAAAATAACTCAGCATACCAGGAAGAGAGGATAACTCCTTCATCCTGATAAAGGGCATATACTAAAAACTTCTAATATCATACTAAAGGAAGACAGAGTATTCTCCCTATGAAACTGGGAATAAGCCTTCTGTTCTCTCCACTTTTATTTTATATTGGATGTTCTAGCCTGTGCTAGAAACAGGCTAGAAACAGAAATAAAATCCATATAGTTTATAAAGGATATATGATAATTTACATGGAAATTCCCAAATTATTTTAAAAAAGGATACCAGAACTAAGTGAGTTTAGCACTATTGCAAGGTTCAAGGTCCAAAAACAAAATTCAATTGTGTGTGTGTGTTTATATATACTTGTACTTATATATATAATTATCTATCTACCATTACATACATTTATATACATTATATAATATATATATAATTATCTATCTAGCATTACATATATATACATATTGTATACTTATATATAATTATCTACCATTATATATATATGTATATACATATACAGGAGTATGTATATACATATATATACAGAGAGGGAAAGAGAATAAAGCAAAAATTGCACTTTGACATTTTAAAAATACACCATTTATAGTAACTTTCAAAGCCACAAAACAGAGATAAATTTAACAAAACATTCGCAGGATTTTTAAACTGAAAACTGCAAAGCATTGTGGAGATACATTAACTAAGCCTCATACATTAATTAATGTGTTACTAAGCCAAAAACAATAATTAACAATATATGGAGAAACATTGAATATTCATAGATCAGAAGACTAAATAGTAATAACCGGTAATTCTTTCCAATTTGACATACAGATTCCAAGTGAACCCAATCCCAGCAAACATTTTTGTAAAAATTTTTATAAAAATCCCAGCAGACATTTTTGTAACAATTGACAGTCTGATCATGAAATATATCTGATATTGTAAAGGATCAAGAATACCCAAAATAATTTTGAAAAGGAACA
Source organism: Leptonychotes weddellii (assembly GCF_054177405.1). Lineage (NCBI taxonomy): Eukaryota > Metazoa > Chordata > Mammalia > Carnivora > Phocidae > Leptonychotes > Leptonychotes weddellii. The sequence continues at coordinate 80,102,173 of NC_138373.1, forward strand.
CAGTTGGAAGATTTATATTACTTAAGTTCAAGACTTACTCTAAAGCTGCAATATTCAAGAAGTCAGGTATTAGTGTAAAGATATACATATAGAATAATCAAACTTAATAGAAATTGCAGAAATAGACTCACATAAAAATGGACAATTTATTTTCAATACAGATGCCAAGGGAATGTAACTAGGAGTGGATATAGATAGTCCTTTCAATGAATAATAGTGGAAGAATTGGACATTCATATGGCAGAAAACTAACTAAAAATGTTACACCACTGCATATATAAAAATTAACTTGAATAATCATAGAATTAGGATAGCTGGCACCATGAAACTTATATAAGAAAATATAGGGGAAAATCTTCATGATTTGGGTTTAACAGAGTTCTTAGGACAAAAAAGATCACAAGTCAAAAATAAAAGGTAATAAATTATAGTTTATAAAATTAAAAACTGCTATTTTTCAAAAGATGTTCAGAAGAAGATGAAAAACAAGTCACTTTTTTTTGCAAAAAATATTTGCAAAATACACATCTGATTACAAACTTATATCCTGAATATATAAATAAATCTGACAACTCAATATTATAAAAATTAAGCAAATGATGTGAATAGCTCCTTTGTCAAAGACATTATTTTGATAGCAAAAATACATATGAAAATATGCACAAAATTATTAGTTTTAGGAAAATGCAAATTAAAACTGTAATGAGATACCACTATATGCCTACTAGAAAAGCGACAGTTTAAAAGACTGACAATTTCAAGTGCTGCTGGAGATGTAGAACATCTAGAAATCTCATACAGTGCTGAGAGAATGTTAACCATTGCTACAGGATGAATCCATGACCTTAATTGAAAATAGGATTGCAGATATAATTAGCTTAGATGAAGTCATTGGGTTAGACCTAAACCAATATGCCTGTCCTTATAAAAAAGAGAAAATTAGTATACTAAGACAGGCATAGGGGAAAGATGATGTGAATAGACATATAGAGAAGATGGTCATCTACAAGCCGAGGAGAGAAACCTGAAAAAGATCTTTCCCTTATATCCCTCAGAAGCAACTAACCTGCTGACACCTTGATTTCAGTATTCTGGCCTCCAGAATTATGAAACAATACATTTTCTATTGTTTAAGCCACTCAGTTTGTGATGCTTTGTTACAGCAGTAATAGCAGACTATTATAACCATTTTGGAACATAGTTTGATCATTTTTATTAAAAAATAATAAACTTGGGGTGCCTGGGTGGCTCAGTCAGCCTTCAGCTCAGGTCATGATCCCAGGGTCCTAGGATTGAGCCCCACTTTGGGCTCCCTGCACAGCAGGAGCGTGCTTCTCCCTCTCTCTCTGTCGCTCCCCCTGCTTGTGCTCCCTCTCTCTCTGTGTCAAATAAATAAATAAAATCTTAAAAAAAAATAAAAAAAAAACATACTCATTAAAATACCACTCATGGATATTTATCCAAGATAACTGAAAATATATATTTGTACAATGACCTGTATGAGAATGTTCTTAGCAGCTTGATTTATAATAACCCTAAATTGGAAACAACCAGTTTATCAATTGGTGAATATATAAACTAGTCATAGTATATCTGTACAGTGGAACACTACTTAGCAGTAAAGTGGAAGAAACTATGAGTACATGCAAAATATGTAGATAAATCTCAGTTGTATTCTGTTCAGTGAGACAAGTCAGACACAAAGGCTGTATACTGCATGATTTATATGATTGTCTGGGAAAGGCACATTTATAGGGACAGAGAACAAAGCAATGATTAAAAAATTCTGGATGGAGAAACCAAACTTGTGATACAATACATGGGAAGTGGTTGAGAAAATCTAGGTAATGAGATACTGTTTTTGATAAGGGAAAAACCACATATGCCTCATATAGATAATGTACATTTAGTGGAAAAACTAAAAATGATTACAGAAAAACAATTATGAGGCTGAAATTACTCCACTAGCTCTGTGAAAAGTATTAGCTCAGTCAAGTAAAATTTTTATGAGGCTTCAGTTTCTTCATTGGAATAATGAAAGAAGTAGGAGTAATAATACATGAATTCTCTACCACACAGGAAGATAGTCTCAGATCCCAAGGTGTAAGCTGCCTGGATGTATCACTGTAACCTGATATAGTCAAGGGACATGAGTGACCTCTTAGTTCTTACAGAGAACAAATAAAGATGGTAAAATGTGGCAGGGATACAGCCCACTTAAAAGAGATATGGCAAATTTTGCAAACAAACTCAACTATGACAGTGTCACCAAAAAAGCATAAAGAATTTTAAGGAGAAATAAATATATATTCCAAACAAGAAAACAATGGCACCACCTTACTCTATAGTAAAGAGGCCATACTGAAGTGTTACCCTCGCTTTGAGAATCATTTTTAAAATTCTGTAGATACACTATGGCAACTTAGAGAAGATTGGGCACAGCATTGAAGGGACTCCAAACCATACCATGCTTCTTTCTACCCTCCGTTTCCAAGGGGAACAGGCTATCTTTAAGTACTTAAAAGGTTGGAATACTTGGGTGGCTCAGTCAGTTAAGCACCTGACTCTTGACTTCGGCTCAGGTCATGATCTCAGGGTCGGGAGATCGAGCTGCAAGTCAGGCTCTGTGCTCAGCACGAGTCTGCTTGAGACTCTCTCTCCCTCTCCCTCTGCCTTCCCTCCACCTCAAATAAATCAATAAAATGTTTTTAAAAAGTAAATACTTGGGGCGCCTGGGTGGCTCAGTCGTTAAGCGTCTGCCTTCGGCTCGGGTCATGATCCCAGGGTCCTGGGATGGAGCCCCGCATCGGGCTCCCTGCTGGACAGGGAGCCTACTTCTCCCTCTCCCACTCCCCTGCTTGTGTTCCCTCTCTCACTGTGTCTCTCTCTGTCAAATAAATCAAATCTTTAAAAAAAAAAAAAAGTAAATACTTAAATGAGTTACATATGATAGAGGGATTAGACTTTGTTTAAATTAGGTGTGACCTGAAGGTCTAAAACTGGGGTCTATGCTTATAGACAAACATTGTTTTAGGCAAACTTTTTGTTGTTGCCCTGTCTAAAGATAAATACAGTTGCTTGACGAACTGGTTGAAAATCGTATCACAGGGGTTATCCAAGCATGGGATGTATGGCCATGTGTTATGTGAATTTATGAGAATCAAATGAGTAGTTGGAATAGATCAGATTCAAGGTTCTTTTCAATACAAAGTTTCTGTGATTCCCCAATAATTCTTTGGAGCTACATAAGTACAAGCAAGTGTGGAAATTAATGGAAGACAAATTTCAGCTAGAGATAAGTAAGAACTTCCTATGAATTATGGTTGTACAATGATCTAATATGTTCTCTCAATAGTGAGCCTCATTCCCTACGAGAGGAAATGTCAAGGTGTATTCACTGTTTAAGATCATTTGTAGGTCCCCTGAATGCTGTTAAAATCAGAATATTCTGCCTGGCATTCAGACCCTTTCTGGAAGACCTGCTCTATCAATCTGTATTTATGTCTGTTCCCCAAGTCAGAGTCTCTACTGCAGAAAAATTAATATTTCTATGACTGTTTACATAGTTTCCACCATTATAACTCTGATTATAACATTCTCCTAAAGTGGAATACCTTCTCTCTTTTTTTTCCTTCTGTGAAAATCTTACACATCTGTCAAAAACAGTTCAGATTTCATTGACACCCTCCCTGACTCATCTCATCTTTCTGCTTTTTTTTCCTCTGCAGAATGCTACCTGCTTCATAAATCCGTCTCTCCAAGACAAAATCAATTGTTTCTAATACTTTCCTATGTGTTTATCCTCCATTCTCAGTCTGTAGTCAGAACCAAATCTTATACTGCTCTTATACCAATCAAAGCACCTGTAGCACAATTTGACACCGAACTGGTACTTGAGAAATGCTTGTTGTTGCTCTTAAGAGTGTCCTGGGAGTCTAATCACATCCATTCTCTGAATGATCTCAGGAATATCACGGTTACTTAATCATTTTTCAACCATCTTTTACTAGTTATCTATTGCTGGGTAACAAAATGTTTCAAAACTTAGGAACTAAAAACACAGTTATTTGTAGAACATAATTTCTGAAGGTCAGGATTCCGAGAGTGACTTAGCTGGTGGTTCTGGCTTCGGGTTGCACATGAGGTTTTAGTTAAGCTGATGGTTAGGGCTGCAGTCATCTGAGGGCTTGACTTTGCTGAAGGATCTGCTCACAAGGTAGCTCACTGAAATGATGTTGTCTGAATACCCGAGTATCTTGCTGGCTGTTGGCAGGAGGTCCCCTGTACCTTCTTGGGTGTCCTCATGGCATGGCAGAAGTTGCTTTGACTTTTATAAACTAGTCTCAGAATGCATATACTATTACTTCTGCTGCCTATTAATTACATAGCAACCCTAATTCAATGTGAGAGAATTACACAAGGGTGAAAATATTAGGAGGTAGAGATAATTGAGGGCCATCTTAGAGGCTTGCCAACACACATCTCTTATTAAACATTTTATATAATCAAATTTATGAAGTGATTTTTATTATGTGTGCTTCATATAATTGTAGAATAGTAACAGGAACAAAAAAAGATTGAGCTATTTTAGTGATTTTTCTTTCAGTTTTGTATATTTTTAAAATTTTATTGAATTAATCAAATTTCCTTATATTTTGATTTTTTGATGGAAACTGGAAAAATTGGAAAAATAAAGGAAATTGAATAAAGAATAAAGAGCTTAATTAGGTTCCTTCAAATTTCATTCTGTATTTTCAGTGTGAATTATACTGTTATTGAATAAAGCAGAAATTTAAGAGCTTAGATTTAATTAAAACAGAAGAGGTGATTTTGATCGGTGTTAGATAATAAATGTACTTTCCTTATGATAGTTGTAAAAGTAAATATTTTTTCCTAGAATCTTCAGACATTTTTTTCATCATCAGTGAAAAAGTTCTTTTTAAGAAAATAATTTTTGAAGATTTATTTGTTTATTTCATAGAGAGAGAGAGAGCATGTGGGGAGAGTCAGAAGGAGAGGGAGAGAGAGAATCTTAAGCAGACTCCTCACCAAGCACAGAGCCCGATGCGGGGATTGTTCCTGAGATCATGACCTGAGGTGAAATCAATAATTGGACGCTTAACCCACTGAGCCACCCAGGCACCCCAAGAAAATAATTTTAAATAATGAATGAGGGTAAAAATGATGAAAACTGTATTTGTTGCTTTAAAACATGTGATCAAATTTCAGATGTTTTCTGAACTAAAATCTTTTGTTTACTTAAAATTATAAGTTGATAACAGTCTTAGCATTATTGACTTTCACAAACTTTTTCTAACATAGACCCTCTTGAATCCAAATTTCTCTCTGTTGTAAATCTTTATCTCTGAATGTCCAAATCTCCTCTTTCATGTAAGTTGATCATCCCAAATGAAGATGCTTACTTTACTCCAAATCCTACTTCACTTGTTCTTGAATACCACTTATACAGATATCATTTTCTATATATTTGTTCTCTTTTATATTTTTGTGTGTAACATTTCATCTTCCTACCTAGAATGCCATCTCCTGGAGATGGACAATTCTGCTGCTCACACCTAACACTGTGCCTAGTCATGTCAGGTTTCCACAAATGGTTTTTGAATTGAAATATCCTTGCTTTACTCCAGATTTTACCCAAAATGTAGAGTTGTATGTATGTCCTTATAAGCTATTTACATGTATATGTAAAGTGAGTTGTACATGTAAGTGAGTTTAGTCAAATTGCTGCTACTGTTATACAATTAATCACTTATTGACCTTTAATTTTTTTTTGGTAATAGGATATTTCTATAACCATCAGTGATACTCTACTGTGCAGTTTTTATGCAATAATATTAATATATTGTTTAGCTGGAAATGCTTTCTGAATCATCAAAGATATCTTAAATTGTATTCAGCTTGCTGTAGTATTATGTAATTACATTTTATTACCTTTCAAATGGACAATCTATGTATAATAATTCAGTATCCCTTTATCCTTCTTCAGAAAACCCTATCCAGGCTTGTATTTGTGAACTATCCTCTTCATATCTTAGTCCTTGTGCTTCAGAAAGGGTTTCACTCCTGGCTGGTAGAGGATGCTTTCTAGGCTCAGACCAGTGAGATTATCATTTGGTAATCCAGTTAAATGATAGTCATCACACAATCATACTTTCAAAATCAGTAAGAAACAAGATGTGTCTAAAAAGGTATTCTTATTTTTCCCTTATGAGATTTGAAGTGGAAAGAATGCAAGGTGAATTTACTCCCATATCTTTACAGCAATAAGAGAAATGCCTGTCTTAGAAACAAGCCAACATAAAGAACTGAGCCAAGAGAGAGAAAGAAACTGGGTTTTCTTATCATTTGAGCCCCCGGTTTTGGTTTCATACAGAAATCAAATACCAAATTTTCCTACTGCTCAAGATGGCAGCATATTCACTATATACTAATGGCTAAATAATTTTAATATTTTTATTTTTGGTATTTCTGATCTGATAAATACCTCCCCTTGGTATTTTTAGTGGCTTTGTCTATCTTTTACAGAACCTGTTAGCTAAACAGGTCAAACTTCATACCTGTTAGTTTTTTCTATTTGACTTAACCTATCAGATAATTATTTATCACTGATATGCTCTAGCTATGGTCATTTTCTAAAAGCCTGTTGACAACACTCAGTTTGTTTCCTGAGATTAAGAATTCCTCATATCAGTGAGATCATATGATACATGTCTTTCTCTGATTGACTTATTTCGCTCTTGGTGATAGATATTGGGGAACGTATGTGCTATGGTGAGCGCTGTGAATTGTGTAGGACTGTTGAATCACAGACCTGTACCTCTGAAACAAATAATACATTATATGTTAAAAAAAAGAAGAAGATAGTAGGAAGGGTAAAATGAAGGGGGGGAAATCGGAGGGGGAGACGAAACCATGAGAGACTATGGACTCTGAGAAACAAACGGAGGGTTCTAGAGGGGAAGGGGGTGGGGGGATGGGTTAGCCTGGTGATCGGTATTAAAAAGGGCACATATTGAATGGAGCACTGGGTGTTATACGCAAACAATGAATCATGGAACACTACATCAAAAACTAATGATGTAATGTATGGTGATTAACATAACATAATAAAATAAAATTTAAAAAAATACTCTAATTCTAACTGCATCATTAGATACTAGTATAATAAATTGTAGACACATGAATATATACTTGTATTAATTAAATCTGGTAAAAATGTCTATTCTGGCTTTATAAAATGTAAATTACAATACCCCCCAAAAAATAAAATAAATAAAAGCCCGTTGGCAGTTTCAAATACTTAGTAGCATATAAAGACATTTTCTTCCTGCACAACTATCTCCTAGTAACTTGACTGAACTCTAGAAATGAAGATGTGACTTTCATCTGGAATTATCTATGATATTACCTATGATCAGTACACAGTTGGGAAGTGTGATTTGTTTTTTTGGTGAAGAGATCTATGAGCCTAGATCATTACAGTGTATTCAGACCTGTATAACATTCAGCATCAGGTCATGCCAACTCATTCTACACTCCACATATATTTATACTTACTTTGTCTTACATTTAGCTCGCATGAGGTCAAAACACACATGCTATGTCAGTTGGGTTGTTTCAGATAAACATTATGTATTAGGGTTCTCCAAAGAAACAGAAGGAATAGGGTGTATATATACATAAAGAGAGATTTATTTGAATGAATTGTGTCATGCATTGCAGAGGCTGGCAAATCAGAATCTACACACAGAATAATATTTGACCAAGTATCTGGCACTATGGTCCAGCCAAACTGACATATAAAATTAACTATCCCAGACTTGATAGCAAGACCATAAAAACTTTAACATGAAATTCATAGAATGTGGTTTGTTTCATATTAGCTTTGCCTTCCTCTTTGATATCCTTAATCTCTACTTACATTTACTTGCATTTTTAATTATTTGATAATTAAGTTTGCTATTGACACTCGTCAACAAACTGTCTTCCTCTAGTAAATTGCAAAGGTCATATTATGTTATCACTTTTATCAAATCAACTCTGGGTTTAATGTTCAACATATGTTTCCCTTGCCCAAATAAATTCCTGAAGTAACATCACAGAGATTAACACCAATACACAGGATTCTGCCCTAAAATTTCCACAAAGGGTTTAGAGTCTTAATAGGTCATTGGCTAAGACCTGATGAAATTTTAAAAGGGCAAAATCTTATGTCTAAAGAATATCTTATCTTAGTTTTTATAGTTTACACTTCTTAAAGGATTCACAATCATTTGAATTTTTAACTTTTTCATAAATCTAGTTTCATTACATTTCAACCTCCTGTAAATACTGTATTAAAAATAACTAAAGTGAATTTAACATTTTCCATGTAATGATTTTCTGGGTTCATTACCTTTTACTGGAGCAGAATTTTAATGTAACAGATAGGTGTAAACATCTAAACATCTAATATCAAGATCTCCTGGAGAAATGATTGCTTTCCTGGTGATAAACAGGTTTATCCAACTTTTATCAAAGTTCAAGGTATAGTTCAAGACCTCAAAGAAAACTGTAACTTCCAACCTCATGGAGGTGAATTTCCTGCTCTTTAACTATCTTTTAATTTGTCTTCCTTTAATGCAATCTTTATTATATCTTCAGTTGCATGATCTTATGCTTTAGAATGGTTTGGAAGAAAGTTTCTAGGAAATAAGTCTACCTGCTGCACTGAATTACAGTATTTTCTCAGTCATATCACATCTGTGATGCCACTTAACACCTGCACCACACTTACATTGGTGAATTGCTGTTGCCTGCTCTGTGACTTAATGGCACAGAATATACAGCATATGTTGGTAATTCTTTTGTAATATGTTTGAAAATGTGCATACAAATGAATCCTCTTCAGGTGCAAGAGCATGAATTTATAGTGCAATTAACAGTTTGAGCTCCACACCTGCTTTAAATACCACATAGGCTTGTATTTTAATTACAAGGTATGCAGTGAGACCACCCAAAGTCTCTATTCCATAAGTAGTCTAAAGAACTGGGGCAAAATCCAAATCCAAGTTTTGATCCTTGTTTTCAAGGCCCAGGCATTTTACATTTAATAGATAAATATACTTTTTATAGACAACTCAAATACCCAAGGAATTAAAAAATAAAATGTCAGATATTTTAAATAACAGAAGAAAAAAATGAAGATTGGTTAAATGATTGAATATTTTTTATTGAGGTAAAATTTATTGAGGTATGTTACATTATACTAGTTTCAGGTGTTCAACATAATAATTCAATATTTGTATACACTCCAGAGTGATTATCACAATAAATCTAGTTACCATCCATCACCATAAAATCCACCCCTTCAACCTTTCACCTACCTCCCCATCCCCTTCCCCTCTGGCAACCACCAATCAGTTCTCCACATATATCAGTTTTGTTTTGTTTGTTATTTGTTTGTTTGTTTTTAGATTCCATATATAAATGAAATTATATGGTATTTGTCTTTCTATGACTGTCTTATTTCACTTAGCATAGCAAAGTCCATTATGTTGTCACAAATAGCAAGATTATATCCTTTATTATAGCTGACTAGTATTTCATTTTGCAGGGTGTGTGTGTGCGTGTGTGTGTGTGTGTGTGTGTTGTGTCCCTCTTCTTTACCCATTCATCCATCAATGGACACCTAGGTTGTTTCTATATCTTGGCAATTGTAGATAATGCTGCAGTGAACATAAGAGTGCAAATATCTTTTCAAATTAATGGTTTTTTTTTCAGATAAATAATTAGAAGTGGAATAGCTAGATCTTATAGTAGTTCTATTTTTAATTTTTTGAGGAACCTCTCTTCTGTTTTCTATAGTGGCTCTACCAATCTGCATTCCCATGAATAGTGTATTAGGGTTTCCTTGATTTTGATTGATTAAAAATAGAATTCAATACCTAGGAAGAATTAGATTCATACTTTTGACTTAACATATTTCTGGAATCTGTACTTTTTATTTGTATAGTTCAACATTTCTGACCTAGATTATAGAAATATTTCCATAACTAGCTTTGTAAATATCCTTCTTCATTTCCACCAGCAGTGTGTATGTTGTTCCGTATTCTTACCAACACAAAATCAACAGACTTTTAAATCTTTGTCAACCTTGCCGTTATATTAACATGGTCTTAATTGACATGTCTCTAATCCTGATGTAGTTTTCATATGATGATTGGCCATTCTTTTTTCTTTTCTTTCTTTCTTTTTTTTTTTTTTACTATGATTATGCTACAGTTTTTTTTTTTTTTATTATGTTATGTTAGTCACCATACAGTACATCATTAGTTTTTGATGTAGTGGTCCATGATTCATTGTTTGCATATAACACCCAGTGCTCCATGCAATACATGCCCTCCTTAATACCCATCACTGGGCTAACCCATCCCCCCACCCCCCTACCCTTTAAAACCTTCAGTTTGTTTCCCGGAGTCCATAGTCTCTCATGGTTCATCTCCCCCTCTGATATCCCCCTCCCTTCATTTTTCCCTTCATTCTCCTAATGTCCTCCATGATATTCCTTATGTTCCACAAATAAATGAAACCATATCATAATTGACTTTCTCTGCCTGACTTATTTCACTTAGCATAATCTCCTCCAGTTCCATCCATGTTGATGCAAAAGTTGGATATTCATCCTTTCTGATGGCTGAGTGATATTCCATTGTATATATGGGCCACATCTTCTTTATCCATTCATCTGTTGAAGGGCATCTCAGCTTTTTTCTACTTTTATAACATGCTTGCTGCCTGTTTGTTCAAATGTCCTTTCTCCTTTTAAGTGGGGTTGTCATCTTATTGATTTGAAGAAATGTTTTATGCTTTACATATCAAATTATTTTATGGTTATTTTAATTGCAAATAGTTTCTCCCAGGTTCTACCTCATTATTTAATTATCTCTATAGTCTTCATGAATAATAAAGCTTAATTTTAATGTAGCAAATTTATTAATATTTTCCTTCCTATACCATTAATTTTCCCTTATATACCAATATTTTATATAAAATATTGTCCTAACCCAAAGTCCTAAAGCTATTATTTCCTTCTAAAAATTGCAAAATGTTTCTTCTCATTGTTCATCTCTTGTTCTACCTGGAATTTATTTATTGGTTTGGTGTGAGGCAGAAAACCAATTTCATTTTTTCTCTCAAATAAGTATTATCTCAGTACTAGTAAATAATAGTAAATAGTGTCCTAGTAGTATCCCATTTATTGCTCTTTTCCTGACACTTTTGTTGTACTACAAGTTTCCATGTAGAGGGTGACCAGGTTCTGATCTAATGGTCTCCATCCCTGTACCAAGACCACACTGCATTAATTAATAGTTTTATTAAAAATACTTTTAATAACCAACAGAACAAATTTCCATGCCTTATTATTTTTCAAGAGAAACTTGGATATTTTTGATATTTTGTCCTAATATAGCTATTTTAGGGTCAGCTTCTCAAATTATTAGACATGTATGTTACTTTTTGTTTTATTTCATTTTAAATTAGAACTGAATGAATGAAATCTACATATAAATTTGTGGATACTTGCATTCTTATGACCATTTCTTTTTGTTGTTAATATTTTTTAATGATGTTTTTTAAAAGTTTCTCTGTAAAAGTCTTAAATATCTTTCATAATATTTATTCCTAGGTTCCTTTTTTTGTTGTTGATATTTTATTTTATTTTTAAAGATTTTATTTATTTATTTATTTGAGAGAGAGAGAAAGAGCAGAGAGGGAGAGGGTGAAGCAGACTCCCCACTGAGCAAAAGGCCATTGTGGATTCCATCCCAAGACCCTGAGAGCATGACCTGAGCTGAAGGCAGACACTTAACCGACTGAGCTACCCACGCACCCATTGTTGATATTTTAAATTGCGTCATTTGTTGTTATTTTAGTAGACCATATTATTATTTGAAAATATTTGTATTATTATTTGAAAATGAACATAATAAGCTCAATGGTAGAGCTGACCTGTGCAAACATGTAGCATAAACAAAAAAACATCATCCTTGAGTTCCAAGCTAGTGAGATTTTAGAGTCATTTGTTACTGCATTATATTTTTTCTTTTTTCTTTTTTCTCAACCTTCTTTTCTTTATTATAGTTCTCTACTCCCCAGTGTGATTTTTAGACATTTTTTTTTGGTCAAGTAGAATTAGCTGAGTTGGCGGGCCAAATATGATTGCCATATCTAACATTTTTTTCACCTCTGAGAACCAGTTTTCATTTCCTTGGTGATATCATATCAGAATATTTCAATCTGAAATAGTTATATTCAGTGACCCTTTGTCTTTTTTGAGTATCAATAGAGTTGATTTTGTATAATCATGTTATATAAAACTCTCTTAAGTTTCTAAGACGAATCATTTTTTGTTTTTAAAAAATTCTATGTTGACAAATATATACAATTAATAATACTATTGTGTTTTTTTCAAATCTTTTTGTTATTAATCTAGTTATTTACTTTCCTTGTTGACTCGAGTTGAACCCTCTAATACAATATTAAGCAGAAAAAGGGATAGTGAACTTCCATAACAGTTCCTGATTTTAAAGGAACTATTTCCTTTATTTCTGTATTAGTAAATGTATTTGCTGTATGATTTTCCAGATTCTCCATATCAGACTAATAACATTTCCATCAGTAATAGTGAATACATGCTAACCTTCTGTACCAATGATACCTTAAAATACATAATACAGTGGTCTAAATAAGATAGTTTTAATCTCTCAAATAACTATTGAATGACAATTTGGCATCTTAATACGTCTCAGATGACTCAAGTTGTTATTTCCCAGCCATCTTGTTTTCCTCACTAGATTTTATTTTAAAAAATTTCAAATTTACACAAAAGATGAAAAAATACTACAAAATATACCAACATACCAAATGCCCTTCACCTATGGTCAATAAATGTGTATAATTTCCTGATACATATATATATATATAATACATATATAATCTCTAGATATAAATACTCCTCTAAACTCCATACTCCTGTATATGTATTATACATAGTATACGTATTATTATTTATTATTATAAATTAACACATACATACCAATTCATGCTAATCACAAAACAATTTTTTTTTAAAGATTTTATTTATTTATTTGACAGAGAGAGGCACAGCGAGAGAGGGAACACAAGCAGGGGGAGTGGGAGAGGGAGAAGCAGGCTTCCCGCCGAGCAGGGAGCCCGATGTGGGGCTTGATCCCAGGACCCTGAGATCATGACCTGAGCCGAAGGCAGACACTTAACGACTGAGCCACCCAGGCGCCCCTCACAAAACAATTTTAATGAAACTAAAATATTCCTAAAATTATGCATATATCTTCATCAGAATATACCATTAAGACAGTAAAGAAAAAAATCACTAAAGAAGAAACAATAATATTTAAAGCACATAACATCAAAAGATTAGCATCCAGAATATCTGTAAAGCTCTTTTAAATAAAGGAAGACAAATTGCAGTCCCGAAAATAAACAACAACAAGAACAAAAGGCATTTCATAAAAGAGGTAGTTTGAATGGCTAAACAAATGAAAACATATCAACTGTATTATTATCAGAGAAATACAACATAAGATTCACACTGATTTCATTTAACATCCATCAAATGAACCAAAATAAAACTAAGGTATGCCAGTGTTGATGAAAATGTGGAGCAATATAGAAAATTGTATATGAACACATATCCTGGTATAACTGTAAATTGACAAAATCAGTGTTCAAAACTGTCCCCATTATTTAGTAAATTTGAATATGAATATACACAATGACTGAAAATTTCCACTCAGAAATCATCCCTAGAGAAACAGTTGCATATGTGCATCAGGAGACATACTGAAGGATATCCAAAGAAGCATTGTTTTGGAATAGCAAAAAATTGGAAAAAAGAAACAACCCTAAAATCTCTCAGCAGGCAAAAAGATAAAGGCATAGTGGACATAAGGATGAAAATATATGATGGGACACTATGTAATAGTGAAAATGAATCAACTATAGCTATATGCATCAACATAGATTTTTCCTCTAAAATAATGTTAAATATGATCAAAAACATGCATTCGAATCCATTCAGTATTATTTCAGTCACACAAAATTTTTTTTTCAAGATTTTATTTATTTATTTGACAGAGACCTAGAGAGAGAGCACAAGTAGGCAGAGAGGCAGGCAGAGGGAGAGGGAGAAGCAGACTCTCCCTGAGCAGGGAGCCCGACCTGGGGCTCAATCCCAGGACCCTGGGATCATGACCTGAGCCGAAGGCAGCCGCTTAACCGCCCCCACACAAAATTTTTTTAAAGATTAAGAGACTTAGGGTGCCTGGGTGGCTCAGTCGGTTAAGGGGCTGCCTTCGGCTCAGGTCATGATCCCAGGGTCCTGGGATCGAGCCCCGCATCGGGCTCCCTACTCCGCGGGAAGCCTACTTCTCCCTCTCCCACTCCCCCTGCTTGTGTTTCCTCCCTCGCTGTGTCTCTCTCTGTCAAAAAAAAAAAAAAAAAAGGTTAAGAGACTTGAAAATATATTGAAAAATAATTCAGTATATATGGGAAAGCTATAAAGAAAGCAAAAAACAAATAACATAAAATTCAGAATATTACTTTGTGAGTAGGGAATGCAATCTGGAAGCAGCTCAGGGCAGGTTTGAAAGTTATTAATATTCTATTTTTAAGCTATACATTATATGTTTGTACATACACATGCATATACCTATAATATACAAAATTCTTACATAAAATAACCTCCCCCTAATGTTACAAAATATTTACATATATTATTTCTTCTCTTTTGGTTGAAATAAATTAAAATTTTTAAAAATATAACTTTAGCCAGATTAGGTAATTTATTTCACTGTATGCTATATTTGTGACAATTTTTTATAAGTTCCAATTTTGTAAATACTAATGGCTGATATAGCAGTAAAGAAGTTTTGAGTATTCAAAAAAAAAGTTAAATTGGGTAAATCAAGAAATGGTGTTGACGCAATGTTTAGAAACTGATTGGGTCTTTTCACACTTGGCTGTTCTGGGAAGGGCAACAGGTGGTTGTACATATAAGACTGAGGACTTACACGTCTATGAGAACCAGGGTTTGTGGTTCAAACTTAAAAAGCATTATACAATGTCTGTGACCAGAATTTGGACAATATATTTTAGCATTCATTATATGATTAAAATAAAATCATGCTTGTGAGGTAAATATTATTTCTAATTTACAATTTGGGACAATAAAACTAAGACATTAAATTACCAGTTTAAGGTTAAATTATAGGTAGTAAAATCAGAATTTCAACCTCTGGCTCCCTGTCTTTATCCAGTTCTCTGATATTGTGTCATTTTATTCAAGGACAGGTATGTTGAAGATGAACATCTAGAAAGAATTTCATCTTTGGCTTTCAAATAATCTCTATTATTTCTGCTTGTATCATATTGATGTATTACTCTTTTATCACAAGGTTCATCAGAATTTGCTCTTAAACTATTCATTCCTTCAAAAAATAACCAAATTCTAGTTTAAAATAACACAAGTTATATAGCTAATTGTTCTTAGCACATCCCAGCCCTCCTTTCTCATAGGCATCTGTGAAGAGACCAAAATAAGGATAAAAATAATAATAAAATAAAGGTCATATTATCAACAAAAGTAAGATTTACAGTCAGCGCTATGGGAGAATCTGAGAAGATTGAAAGATTAATTGATGTTTTAAACATTTTTATCTCTACCTTTACACTTCACAATTTTATTTATTTATTTATTTTTTTTAAAGATTTTATTTATTTATTTGAGAGACAGAGAACGAGAGACAGAGAGCATGAGAGTGGGGAGGGTCAGAGGGAGAAGCAGACTCCCTGCCGAGCAGGGAGCCCGAACACTTCACAATTTTAAAACAAAAGGGGATTAATGAATCTAACAAAGATCCATTTTTCAAAGTTACATAAAATTTAAAACTTGAGAATGAATTATAGAAAAGATAAATAAGGGTAGGAAATTAAGATAAAGCCAGAAGTAAGAGTAGAAACCAAAATTTACATGCTATACTGAGTTCAATAGTTTTCCATCAAAATTCATGTCCTATGAATTCACTAGGAACCTGTGAATGTGACGTTACTTGGAAATAGCGTCTTTGCAGATGTAATTTTGGAATTATGATCTTTGCAGATGTAGTCAGGTTAAGATGAGATCATACTAAATAGGGGTGGGGTGGACAGCTAAATCCAATATGACTAGTGCCCTTATAAGAAAAGGGAAATTTGAACACAGAGACAAGATCATATGGGAGAAGGCCATGTGAAGATGGAGACAGATTGGGGTAATGGAAGCTACAAATCAAGGAAAGCCAAAAACTACCAGCAACCACCAGAAGCTACACGAGACTTCACAGAAAATGTGGCCTTGCCAATACCTTGAATTCAAATTTCTAGTTTCCAGAACTGTGAGAACATAAATGTCTGTTTTAAGCCTCCCAGTTTGTATAATTTGTCATGGCAGCTCTAGGAAACTAAGGCACAAGACCATTCAGTCTTATATATATATTATACAGATGTATACATATATACATATAATATAATATATTAATATATGTACATATTATATATACACACAATAATACATATACTATATTGCATATATCTCATATATATCTTATATATAATTATATGTATATAATTGTATATATAAGATTTATGAAGAATTTTCAATAAATTCAAGGCAAATGAAGCCAAATGGAGAAATTCATTCAGAACAAACCTGTCTTTACTTTCTAGCAAGGCCACCAGCCTGCAGATAGGACAATACTGCATTAATTTCCTCTAATTTCTTTGTCTTAGAGACACAAGTTTTTGCTTAACTCAGTAGTACATTCCGGTACAGCTTTCTGAAGAAGGTAGGCTATTTGCCTTTATTTCTGCCTGCCATCCATGCTATTCTTTCTCTATTCATTGAAAATTCTAATTCTGACAGGGAGTTAGAGATGTTAAGGGATAGGAGGATTGAGAATGGGGATTTCAGGGTAAATGCAGTGCAGGGAGGTTGAGGAGGGAGAGGCAAGGAATTTGTGATATAGGAGGATACAAATGTTGAGTGATACAGTTTTAACAACAACAACAACAACAAAAGTGCTCAAGGGTAGGAAAGAGTTGACCAATAGCTCAATGAGGTCTTCAAGGATCCAACGTTTTTCTGTTCCTGGCCTATAGATATTTTAGTGTTGGTTTCACTCTAAGGCAGTTACATTTGTGATTACAAGATGGCCATTAGTAGTAATAGAGCTATTTGTTCTTTTGTTCATGTCCAGAAGAAGAGAGTTCCTGAGGGACAGGCAGCCTGTTGGGTCTTAAGGACATCATTGAGCTGCTATACCTAATGCAGGGATTTATTGAGGAAATGGGAGGGGATAATTGAAGGAATATTAGAACCAGTAAATAGGGGCACCTTTGGAGATTAACCCCTACCTCTGAAATCCTAGTTATGTGAGATAATACATTTCTTTATAGATTAGTAATTTTTGAGTCAGTAGTTTTGTTACTTGCAGCTAAAAGCATGCCACACACAAAATGTGTGCTACACACAATGTGTAAGTGGCAGATACAGAGATCCAAGCCCATGCCTTTTTGATTCTTACACACTACTTTTAACCACTCTGCTATACTGTCGATAAACTGTGATTTGACAAGTGACAAGAATATAGAGCAGTGATAGGGATTAAGGAGTGCACTTGCTGTGATGAGCATTGGGTGCTGTATGCAAGTGTTGAATCACTATATTGTACATTTGAAACTAATATTACACTGTATGTTAACTAACTGGAATTTAAACAAAAACTTAAAAAAAGAATATAGAGCAGAAAACAGTCCAACCTAAGAATTTAAGATTCTATCCATAAATATCCATTTAAATGGATGCAATATTCATGTTAAAATAACACTTCCCTGAGCTTTGGAAAACATGAAATTTCAAAGGGCACACTGTTATATCTAAAATTAAGTTTTTTTAATGGGCCACATAGGGATGCCTGGGTGGCTCAGTCAGTTAAGCATCTGCCTTTGGCTCAGGTCATGATCTCAGGGTCCTGGGATTGAGCCCCACATCAGGCTCTCTGTTCAGTGGGGAGTCTGATTCTCCCTCTCCCTCTGTGCTCTCTCTCTCTTTCTCTCAAATGAATAAATAAAGCCTTAAAAACCTGGGCCATGTATTATTGGCAGTTTCTTTTCAAATTATAAGAATAAACACACAAATCTTACCATTATCCATGTAGGAAAATCAGCAAATATTTATATTCAGCCATACAGCAAATTGGAATGGACTGTCCTTTAACCGCCCTCCCCCCAAATTATGGCAATTTAAAAAGTAACTCAGTCACCTAAAGTAATTTACTTTTTAAGATATCTTCAGGTAAAATCATTGCAGTGTGTTGCTAGGACCTCAGATAATACGAGAAGCTCCCCAAAGATGTGAAATAATCTAATCCTTGGTTAGCATGAGAGAATCTTCCCAGTTGGAACATGTAGTTGTCTGGCAACCAGCTAATGCCTGGTGATGATCAGCAAATTAGTAGATTGGCCAATATGTTCAAAGCCTAATCGTCTTTCTATTTAACTGACAGCTGATATCCTCATTCAAGGTGATTAATACGTTAAAACAGATTTTTGTGTGTGTGTTTTGCTGTTGCTTTTTGTTTTTTTAGCCTGACAAAGTACTAATCACTGCAAGACATTAACTGTTGTTCATGTAGAGAGACCCGAGCACTCCGACCTTTTTCTTCCACCTGGAAATATGTCATCTAACTTGTTTACCGTAATTCTAGTTATCAAAGCCAAAATCTGAGAATCATCCTAAATTCCTTACTCTTTCACATAATCCAAATTGTCCTTGTGCTTTATATTCTGTTTTAAATTTTTGACCTTTCTTATTTCTCACATTTGTCTCTCTCCCTAGTTGTTTGCCTATATTTAAATTCTAATCAAAATAAACAGCATCCAAACTGATCTCCCAGTGTCCAGATTAACTTAATTTTCTGCTTCCCTTTTCTTCCATATTTATAAAATGAATATCAGATATCACCCTCCTGTTCAACATCCTTCAGTATCTTCATTTATCTACTCACTAAAATAAGAAATTCAGGATTCTCTTTGCTTCATTCCAGTCAAAGAGTAGAGAGATAAATAACTGCTGACAAATGATTTTACAGGCTTTGTTATGGTATTGTCTCATCTCTCTTGAAAAATCTGATCTCATGGAGAGAATTCCCTCTCTGCCCACTTGGCTAGTTCAGGCCAAAGGTGGCTTTCATGTGAGATAGTCCTAAAGTAGATAAGTTAGACCACATTTACCTTGAGATTCATTGTCAAGAAACTTTCAGTTCTTACTCTCTTCGTTTTTCTAGGTGTTTCATGTCTCTCTCTCCTTCACTCCCTGCTCCCTCCTCTCTCTCTCTCTCTCTCTCTGTCCAACTCACCATTTCTTATCACCAGTGTGGAAAGACACTGATGGGGTTTTAGGTTAAACCTTAAGGTGGAAGCTGCCAAGGAGGGATTTTGATCAACACTATTACTGTAGGTTTCTCAGGTAGACATCTAATACAGAGCCATGAAATTCTTCCAACAACCTAAACCCATTCAAGAGTGTTAGGTTGGTGCCAGAGATAAAGATCTTATGGTAATAAAGTTGAAAATTTGCTGGGTATGTGTACTATAGGTAATTTTTTGCAGAGACATCTAGGGAGATGACAGTGGCAAAGCTGAATTCTAGGGTTTGGGATTTTTGATTCCTGGCCAAAGATCATTACTTACTATGCTAACTGGACTAACATTTGAAATAGGAGAAGAAGGTCTTGAGTCCACTGATGTTAAGTCTTTTTCATCCTTAAAGCCACCTCCCCATTCTCTCTACTTTCCCTTCTCTCCCTAAATTTTCCACTCTCTCTATTTCTGCCATGTCTTTGGAAATACCATTTCCTTTCTTATATATGCTGCAAGCAGCTAGTAAATTTCTAATCTTCAGAAACTGTATGTAAATATCCCTCTCTTTTTTTTTCCTGAGCTCCTAGGGAGACTTTATTTAAAAATACCTAAAAACAAAAAAATTATGGTTTTTTAAAAAATTTTATCTTCACTATGTTGTTAACTCCTGAGTCTAATTACTATGTTCTATTATCTTTGTATTTCCGAAATCTAGTGCAGGCCCTGAGATTTAGTGCACTTACTGTATTAAAAACATAGGCCTTGGGGTGACTGGGTGGCTCAGTTGGTTAAGTGTCTGCCTTGGGATCGAGTCCCTCATCGGGCTCCCTGCTCAGTGGGAGACTGCTTCTCTGTCTCCCTCTGCTGCTCCACCCCCACTTGTGCTCTCTCTCTGTCAAATAAATAAATAAAATCTTTAAAAAAAGTAGGCCTCAGAACCAGAAAGTCTAGATTTGAATATTGGTTTTGCTACTTTTATTGTGGGAAAAATTACTGAACCTTTCTAAGCTGAATTTCCTCATATTTATTTGTTCATTAATTTACTCTCTTTTTAGTCATTCCTTCATTTACCAAATACATTGAAAAGTTATTATTTTCTAGTTGTTCTGATCAGATGCTAAAACATATTAATAAGCAAAACAAAGTTATGCAGTTATAAAGATGATAAATTCATTGGAGAAATAAAGATCAGAGAAAGGGCTCCTAGAAGTGTGGGTGGGTAGCAGACTGCAATTTTAGACGAATTGGTTAAGTTAGTCTCGTTGACAAGATGATATGCAAAGATTTAAAGGAGCTGTAGATTTCTAGGGAAGAATATTCCAGGTAGAGGGAATAATTAATGAAATGTCCCTCAGGCAGGATTTTGCCTGGCATGTGACCAGTAAACCGAGGACACCAATGTAGCTAGAGCAGAGTATATGAAGGGCTGAGGCCTGAAAGAAAATGGAACTTGATTGCAAAGGGCTTTGAAAGCCGTTAAAGAGGTTTTGGCATTTATTATGAGCAAAATAAGGGACCATTAGAAGAGTTAGGACAGAAGAGGGAGAGAAAACATTTTATGTTTCAAAAGAATCACTCTGGTTGTTATACAGAAGCAGAGAGACTGGAATGGACATTTGTAGTATTCTTGGGGAGAGATGATGTTGACTGGATTGTGTAATGTGTGGAGGGGGTAAAAATTGATCAGATTCTCAAGGTATTACAGTATTATGAAGGTTGATCTCAGTGGATCTGTGGATAATAAGTGAGATCCTTACTGGACACATAAGTGGGTATTCTAGGAGGGTGTCAAATTCCTAAGTCTTGAGTTCAGCACAGAAGTCAAGGCTAAAACAATTAATTTGGAAGTTGTCAGAAAGTGGATGGTAGCTAAAGTCATGACACTTGATGAGATTACTACGAAAATGAGTGCTGGTAGAGAAAATAAAGTCCATGATTAAGGGAACATGTTAATATTAAGAGCTCAGGAGGATGAGAAAGAAATAGCAAAGGATATTGGGGAAAGACTAAGGTGATTAAAAAAAATCATCAATGTGTGGTGTATGAGAAGCTGAATAAACTGTTCCAAGGAAGATGGAGTCAACACTGCTATGTGCTATTGATAAACCATGTAAAATAGAAAGTAATTAATCATCAGGTACAGCAGTATGAAAATTCTTGTTGACTTTGATAAGAGCAGCTTTTGTGGAATTGTGAGAGAAAGGTGAAGTAAAGGATGATGAGGGTGAAGTGTTAATCAGACATGGTTCAAAACAGAAAAGTTAGTACATACATGTAAACTTTTCAAATTTGTATACTGTTGTGAAAGAGAACAAAGAACTGAGTATGTAGTAGGAAGGAGATATGGGTTACACACACACACACACACACACACACACAGAAAACAGTGTCCTTGAATAGCTGAAAGGCATTAGCATATAATGTTCTCAATATGTTCAGGGAAAATCCATCCACCGTTATAAGAGGAAAAGCAAATTGCTTCGGTTCAGAATCAGGTGGGTGTATATCTGTAATCAAAAGTAATCATCTATATTAATTTTCTATTACTGCATAGCAAATTACCATAATCTAACTACTTGAATGACACATGCTTACTGTCTCAGTTTTCATGGGTCAGAAGTCCAGATATGGTTTAGCTGTGTCCAGTGCTTTGGCTCTCACCAAACTGTAATCAAGATGTTAATCAGGATTGTGGTTTTACCTAAGACTTGAGGTCTGCTTCCCAGCTCATATATTGTTGGCAGAATTCATTTCCTTGCAGCTGTGGAACTCTTGACAGCTTGCTTATTTTGAGCTAGCTCCGGAGATATCCTCTATTGCTTTGAATCTCTGTCTTCAGAGAAGGTCTCCTCCCTCTTTAAGAGTTATCTTGAGTAAGTCAGTCCCACCCAGGATACTGTCCCATTTGAGTAACTGAAATCAAGTGAGTAGAGACATTAATTATATCTGCAAAATCCTTTTATCTTTGCTATATAATGTGAGTGACATCTCATTCCCTTCCCATATTTTATTTGTTGGAAGGAGGTTATAGGTTATGCCCACATTCAAGCAGAAGGGTCTTCTACTAGAGTGTGATTCATTGAGGGTCACTTTATGATAGGTCTACTGCATCTCTTACTGACTCATTTTCTTTTTCCTCTGAGGGAAATAGGAAGTAAAGTCAGCAACTAAGACTGAACTTTGGAGGGAGGTATTAAAAGTCTGAGGAAAAGGAAAAGATTAGAAATAGTCACATGAAGGAGGGGGAGAGACAGGGCCTGGATACTGTATACTGCTAGGCCCACTTGAGACTGGCCATGAATTTAATGGTAACATAGTCAGCATTATTTTGTGTTTTCCTTCAGTTATATTAGGCTGTGTGAGTTTTGTGATGGAGTAGACAGAGAGCTGAATTTTAATTCATGAGAGTAGAGCAAAGTGGAGGGATGTTAGGTAGTTGATAATAGAGATTTAAATTGTTAATTAAAGATAAATTGATTTTGTATCCTCTGAAATGTATTAAATAGTGCTTTCCTCTAAGTGTTTATTTTAAAAAAATGTATTGAGTTTAAATTAATGTATTTGAACCTAGGATAGTACTGTAAGTCCTGTGAATATTCATTATTTATTTGATACTTACAATAATCATCAGTTTCTTTACCTGTTGAAGAAAATCAAAAGAGATGTCAAATTTGTCTTAAATGTTAATACATTTATAACACTTATTTATATCTTTGCATATTAAACACACTTCAGTATTTAATGGCTTCCCATAATAAAGCACAGTTTTTTCTTTCATATTTTTCCTAATCTCAGAATAGTTTTGAAATGCAGAAATAGTGAATATGAATATAATTAAAATACCCCCCCAAATAATTCCAAATATATTTAGTCACTTTTATAAAGTTGATGGTAAGGCCTGCCTCTGTACTTTACATTCTAACTCAAATCAGGTATTATTACACCCAGTGCAAGCCTGATGTAGAGCTTAGTCTCACAAGCGTGAGATCATGACCTGAACTGAAATCAAGAGTCCAACACTTAACTGACAAGCCACCTAGGATCACTAAGCTTTTTTATCAGTTTGATAAAGCATAAAATGTTTTATAATAATTCACACAAAGCCCTTAATATTACAAACAGTGGTATAGATTCATGGAACTTTTATGAGGGTTATCTGTGTATTTGTTAATACATTTCAATCCAGAAATTCCAATTCAAGGGATAATTCAGTGATATAAAATAAGATACTGTGTGTCATAACACAATTTTTTTAAAAGATTTTATTTATTTATTTATTTATTTATTTATTTATTTATTTATTTATCAGAGAGAGGGAGAGCACAAGCAAGGGGAGCGGCAGGGAGGGGCAGAGGGAGAAGCAGACTCCCCACTGAGCAGGGAACCCAATGCAGGACTCGATCCCAGGACCCTGGGATCATGACCTGAACCAAAGGCAGCCGCTTAACCAACTGAGCCACCCAGGCATCCCATCATAACACAAAATTATAATTGCTTCACTAGAGGCAAAGAGAGTTAATTATTTTATATATATATATATATATATATATATATATATATAGTTGTCATGTAACTGTTATTAAGAATATAGTCGATCCAAGAGTACATAAGCAATATGGTGGAATAGGAGTTTTCTGCCATTTTTCTCCCCCAAACACTGATTTTGATGAACACCCCTGGATCAGAATAATTTTGTGGAAGTCCAGGAGGCCAGGTGAAGAACTCCCAGCATACCAGTGGAACAAAAAAATTGAGACTGAATTCACTGAAGAGGGAAAAAGAAGAGTTTCCCTTTACTCACATCACTCCTCCCTCAAGAGGACAGCTCAGGACCAAGGGAGACCCTCTAGGCCTGTAATTTCTCCCTCAGTGGAAAGTGAGAGCATGTGAGTGAATGCATGGATTTCCCAGCTTTATGGTATGCTGCCTAACAGGGTACTTCTTTCTTGCCTCATCCAGAGCACTGGATGAGCTGCCTGACTGAGTAGTTCAGAGGGACATGGAAAACATCAGCCAGGGCTTAGAACATCCCAAAGAAACATGGATCCTACCAAACACTTTGTGGACTATATCAGAAAGCCAACCCATGAGCCACTGGGAATGCCTCGTATGTGGATCTCCCTGAGTGGTCTTTGGGCACCCCTAACATTCTATGTGCCTTATACACACACACCCACACCCCAAATCTGTGGCTGGCTTCCTGTGCATGCCCTCAAGAGTGGTGAGTGTTAGACTTTGCAGACAGCAAATGAGCATGAGTAGAGAGCCAGCCCAAATCTGCAAAATTGCAAGAAAGCACCCAAATGTGAGCATTCAGCACTACTCTAGGGAAAGCAAATGAGAGGTTGTCAGCACTCATCCAGGCTTATCAGGATCTAGAGAAAACACACAATTTTAAGAATTTCCCCCACCATTGCCCCCAGATGGAACAAGTATGTGAAGTAAGTGTATCCATAGCAAAGATCTGAGAAAGATCTCAGAATCCCTAAGATGGTTGACAGAAGTATTTCTTTTCAAAAGGCAAAAACTAGACTAGCATAGAGGAGGTAACTGCTTCTTTAAATGTACAGATAGCAATGAGGACTTGAAGAAACAAAAAATCAAGGAAACATGACACCATCACCACCAACAACAAAAACCACAGTAATTTTTTTGCACCAACCCCAGTGGATCTGCAATGTGCCTGATAAAGAATTCAAAATAGTTGTTTAAGGAAGCTCAGTGAGCTACAAGAAAGCACAGAGACAAATAAATGAAATAAATAAAATAATATACAAGCAAAGTGAGAAGTATATCAGAGATAGATATCGTCAAGAAAGAACCAATCAGATATTCTGGAGATGAAGAGTACAATGAAGGAAATGAAAAAAAAAATGCAATAGAGAACACTGATGGGAGACTTGAGCAAGCAGAAGAGAGAATCTATAAATTTGAAAACAGTCATTTGAAATGATCCAGTCAAAAGAGAAGAAAAAAGAATAGAAAAAGAGTGAAGAAAGCCTGTGTGAATTGTGGGAAACCATTAAATGAAACTATTTACACACTACAGGTGTCTCAGAACGGAAGAGAGGGAAAATGGGGCAGAAAGCTTAAAAAGAAATAAGGCTGAGGACTTGCCAAATCTGGGGAGAGACTGGGACAAGTTTATGAAGCTTATAAGTCCTCAGATTTAGGCAAAGAGATCTATTCCAAGATACATCATAATAAAACTTGAAAATCAAGGATAAAGAGAATTTTAAAAGCAGGAAGAGGAAAAAGAATCCTTATATACAAGAAAACCTTATAGGGGTATCAGTAAACTTCTCAGCAGAAATCATTCAGACCAGGAAAGAGTGGAATGATATATTCAGAATGCCGAAAGAAAGGAAAAAAAAAAAAAAACTACCAACCAAGAATATTTTACCTGGCAAAGCTATCCTTCAGAAATGAAACAAACATTTTCTCAGACAAACAAAAGTTGAGGGAGTTTATCACCACTAGACCTGTCTTACAAAGAGATGCTCAGGAAAGTTCTTCAAGTTGAAATGAAAGGGTGCTAATTAGTAACATGAAAATATATGAAAACAGTAAAATACACTGGTAAAAGGTATATAGTCAAATTCAGAATGTTCTAATACTGTAATAAGGGGGATAGCTTAATCATTTAACTCTAGAATAAAGGTTAATGGACAAAAGTATTAAAAATAACTAGAGCTACATGATTTCAGCATGTTTCAGGAACTTTTCTGGCCCAGAACATCAAAACACATCTCTGAAAATCAAATAGTCACTGAAAAAAATAACACATTGTTTGGTAGCTATAGTAAGTGTTTAACTTATTTGCTTCGACTTCTTTATCTGTATATTGTGAATCATCATAGTAGACCAACCAGGAATAATTTCCTGGATTTTCTGGAATCATTAAAGGAGTGTGTGTGTGTGTGTGTGTGTGTGTCTTGAGTTTCCCTATCCTCTTGTCCTTGATTGGGCTGTAGTGAAGAAACCAATTCACTAGAGGCATGCTCAGTTTCTTCTGGTTGCTCCAATATATCATTTTCATTTTTGTTCTTTTAATTATATTTCTTCTACTAGAGTCCTACAACTACAAGCTAGAAAGGTGAAAGTTTAATAAACACTTAACCACTCTGTTAAAATCTAATATATAATTTTAAGCTATGCGGGGCTTAGTCTTTGCTGGTTTAAAAAAAAAAGAAAAAGAAAAGCAGGAGGAAGAGCAAATCAATTTTGCTTTCTAACACTGTGAAGATGATTTTCAGTAGTACTTAAGAACTAAAGGGGTAAGTGATTGATAAGGTAATTAAATGATAAAAAGTATCAGGCAGGGGTGCAGAAAAAGTACAAATGAGGAAAATGATCAAGTATGCTTGATCTAAAGAAATTACAGTTTCAAATCATATAAATTATAATTCTTAGAGCAGAAAAGAAATCTGTTCCTGGCCTATAATTTTTTTCTAATGCTTTTTTTTTTTTTTTAAAGCAATCACTGTGGATATGCTTTCTCTTCCTCTTTTTCCTTCCTTCACATTAGTGTCATGATTTTTAAACAAGGCAATACTTCATCATGTCATTTTTTTTTCCTGTTGGTTTTATGCCTTTTGCTCAGAAATCAAAAAAATTAAAAAATCTCAATAATTATCAATTTCCTTGTTTTTCATAGTCTTTGTAATTATTACAAGTATCATGCAAATCAACCACATTAATGTGGGGCAATGTGTAATGTCATATATATTAGACAAAAAAATTAATAGTTGTTGTAGATTGTGGGCATTAGGATAGTGTCTCATATCTAGATGGGTTCAAGACTTTGCAGTTAGAATACCCTATGCTACAGAGCCTTATGCTTAATCACTGAAATCAAATTAACAGTTTTGGAAATGTAAATCTTTCACATTATTAGAGTATTAATTTAGCAAGTTGCTTTTCTGGAAGCAACAATTTGGACATTACCCAATAGAGTTCAAGTATTAATGTAATTACAAAACACAGAATTAACCTTCAGTAATGGTATTAGCGGCATGTGAATACATTGAACCTTTCTATGTCCTTATTTTTCTCGGGCTCTTATTCAGATACCATCTCTCCTCACTTTCAGCTCATGGTTCTGGTTTTTTCTTTCTTCTTCCTTTTTTTTTTTCTTTCTTTCTAGTTTTCTTAATAAATAAATGCTTTCTGCTTATCCCTCTGCATGATGACATTCTATGCTTTCCTGGGTAGGAAGATTCACTTAAACATCTGCCTGGAGAGATTCAACCCACACAGCTGATCGCCACTAGCACTCTGAGCAGACCATCTCTAGACCTTAGACGAAGGATGAGTTTAGGCAATGACTTTGGATACAAAGATGAGGAAATACTTCAAAGTTTATATGTAACAATATCTGATTTGAGTTAGAATGTAAAGTACAGAGGCAGGCCTTACCATCAACTTTATAAAAGTGACTAAATATATTTGGAATTTTTGGGGGGTGGGGAATGTTTTAATTATATTCATATTCACTATTTCTGCATTTCAAAACTATGTTTCAGGGGTTCAGAATTTCAGTGCTCCAATTTGGAAACCTTGTCCTTACTACCATGTGGAGAATGGCTTGGTTAGGATGGGATCTGGGCTCAGGGAATTCATGAATACATGAATTCATGAAATACACTGTGGTTTTGAATTGGACCATATTGCAGACATTAAAATAGTGTTCTCAAAATATGTCCAATACCATGTATGCTAGTTATTTGCATATTGCCTTTATGACCTTGTGATATTGGAATTGGGGTCTACAAAATATATTTTTAGATTCTCTTACCAGTTAATTTCTTGTTAAGTTATAGCAGTAAGAAAAGCGAGAAACAATTTAAACAGTAGGAAATTAGAAAAGGACTTCCTTTCTTTTTTTCATTTCCTTTCAGTATTGCTGCAGCAGCAAAGTCAGTCCTATCTTTCAGTTTCCTTTGGCACTTCCTGCCCCAGCTATGAGGTATTCTTTCAGAGATCTGAGAAACAGCCATCCAGAAGCTTCTTTCCTGAGTTACTAGGTATTTTCCTTTGGTTCACCTAAACTTCAGGGTAGTAGCAGATTCTTACAGTTACTAATATTTGAATTATCTCAGCATCCCTTAAAAAAATTCATCTTTAGGGACACCTGGGTGGCTCAGTTGGTTAAACATCTGCCTTCGCTCAGGTCATCATCCCGGAGTCCTGGGATTGAGCCCCAACTGGGCTCCTTGCACAGCAGGAAGCCTGCTTCTCCCTCTGCCTGCTCTGCCTGCCACTCCCCCTGCTCTCTGTCTCTCTCTCTGACAAATAAATAAATAAAATCTTAAAAAAAAATCCATCTTAAATATCTGTGCAACCAATTATCAATGTAATATCCATCACTTACAATGGCTAATGTAATTACTAGTTTCTGGGCTATCGATTACTAATTCTTGTAATTTTTGCTTTCCATCCCTTCAATTTTGGACCCCGGTGATTTCAGATGCTGCTTTAGAATCACTGGATTGAGGTGATTGATCTCATTTTTCAAAGGCGAGTTTGTTAATGATACATGATTGGGACAGAGAGAACTTTGTCTTAAATTCAAGGTGAATTTCTGGTGAATTTCTTCAACTTCCACCTAATGGTAAAAGTTAATGAAAAAGCAACTAAACAAAGGGTACATGGGATAGGCAAGGGGACAATGAAGTTGTAAATTACAACTACAGCCTTGGGACAAGTTACAAAAATATAGAGACAAACTGCCGTTTTGTCATTTCATTATTATATACATACTTACAAACACTGGCTAAAGTTTTCCTTTCTTCTTCATTTCTCCTGTTATTTTATATAAGGGTTGTTGTTGGTAACTTTTAAAACTGAGTATTTAGGAAGTAACCTATATTCAGGTGGATTTATGTTTGAATGAAAATTGAATTAATAGCATTCCAGAGGGGATACACTGGATACAGTTACTGGTGGACTTTGCATCTAAAATTTTTTTAAAAAATGGTAAAAATTGCTTTATATAAATTAAGAATTGTACCTTATTAGGAGAAAGTATTGAGTTGTTACTCGTGTTCCATGAAACTTAAATATGCTTAGAAGGGAGTTTTAGGGTGTATATTTAGTAGATGTATATTTAGGAAGTATATTTAGTAGAAGAAGAATGCTGAGTAAACCAAGGGGTGGATTGTGGTGACTATTCTTCTCTCAGCAGCAAACCTGCCTTTCTATATTCTCTTCTGTTCTGTTAGGACTAGAGAAGACAAACCTCCTGACTTCTGAGTTTCTACTATATTCCATTAGCAGGAAGCATTAGAGGGAGATTTATTAATACATAGGGCTGATAAGAAACCCCCATTTTGTTTGTAGTTGCTATCAGCACTACTTCACGAACAAAGGTTATCTCCATTCCCAATTGCTGGCAGGAAGCACCACATACACGGTACCTTCTCAGAGGTCCAAGTACCAACCATCCTAGGTGGACCAATCGCCAGGAAGGTTGGGTTCCTCTCAGCTGTATTGTGGCCCCTTCTTTGAGCTCCTAGGTTCTAGGCCAGACTTACTGCTTTTGGTTCCTTCAGTCATAAGGAAGGGCAGCTACTTCCTGGAGTGACTAGTACCTGAATTTCCTCAGCATCCTGAAGGTTTCTAACATTTGGTTAACCCATTCCCTGTTTGCAAGACCCAGCATGGTTTCTATTTTGTTTTATTAGAACGTAATTGATACAGATGGAAAAAGATCCCCCACAAAAAATTACTTCAAATATAATATATAAAGGTATGTGCATGTATATGATTCACTGTAAATACACGAAAACATGCCTTATTAAAAGATTACTTATTTTAGAGAGAGAGAGAGAACATGAGCAGGGGAAGGGGCAAAGAGGGAGAGAGAGAAATCCTCAAGCAGACTCCCCACTTAGCAGGGAGCCCATCACAGGGCTAGGGACCCTGAAATCATGACCTAAACTGAAATCAAGAGCTGGCCTCCCAACTGAATGAGACACCCAGGAGCCCCCAAAATATGTATTTTTTTAAATATTATATCTGAATAGTGAAATTTTGGATGATTTTTATTATTTTATTTCCCAATACTTTCTAAATTTTCTACATAAGACATCCTCACCTCCACAGTCAGGATAAAATTTAAATGGTGGTAATGTCATATTAGATGTTAGGGAGCAAAATATTCCCTGTTTCTGGGGCCTGGACATGATAGATCATTATTTCACAAAATATATTCTATGGATCACTTGTACTGGAATCATCTGGGATGCCAGTAAAAAAAAAAAAAAAAAAAAAAAAATCTTTAGTTTCTCTCCAGACCCAGTGTCTTTGGATTAATGCTAAGAATCTGAATTTTAGCAAGGTCTTAGGCATATATTGACGTTGAGATCAGCCTCCCAAGGGTTGCTTATTTCCTCCTAAGCAAACACTGTTATCCTCACTAGACACATCTAACTGTGGACCTGACATTTTAAGGAAAGAAACAGTACAATAAATGTATTACCTCCATTTAAACCATCTGTCATGTTATCGGATGTCCTTCATCCCCTCCATAAAACCTACTGTGTGATACACATGTCACACTGACCGCTTCCATATGAGACACAGTTCTTTAATTTCACCATGCATTTTATTTTATTTTTTAAAAGGTTTATATTTATTTATTTGACAAAGAGAGACACAGCGAGAGAGGGAACACAAGCAGGGGGAGTGGGAGAGGGAGAAGCAGGCTTCCCGCCGAGCAGGGAGCCCTATGTGGGCTCGATCCCAGGACCCTGGGATCCTGACCTGAGCCTAAGGCAGACGCCTAACGACTGAGCCACCCAGGTGCCCCCACCATGCATTTTAGTTCCGATAGTTCAATCATTTGCATGCTAAGAGACAGTTTGTTTATTTTCATTAATGATTGTGTCATTATAAATACATAAATAAGTAAAATAGGACTTTAAAATGATTTGCTTTATGAAAACGAAGTTGAATATTTGAGGAAAGCTACATAAAGTTGAGTGGCTAAGAGGCTGCTACCAAGTCAGGAATGGCAAAGGCATACAAAAATAGTAAGGAGAGGAATCCTAAAATATAGAATGACATTGAAGTTTGCTTCATAATTACCTTTAAATTCCTGTTCTATGTTAAGAAAACAAACTTGATATTGTAGAACATATGTTATGACTGTTTATAGAAAAAACATGAAATCCAAATGGTGGATTACAGTAAAAGAAAAGTTCTGGGTTCTTATGTCAAAATATTAGAGAACAAATGTATCTCTGTAAGATTCACTTTTTCCAGTTAATTGACCAAATACATACATATACAGACCAGAAAGCATTGGATAAGGTTTCGTAATATTTTCACATGACTTCAGTACCGATCAAAATCCCCTGGGGCAGGCATGCTTTAGAAACTTTTTGTGTGATTTCGGATCCAGGATAAATCAAGAAATCAGTTTTGGCCTGATTAGGCATAGAGAATAGAGGTAGTATCATACGCTAAGAAATATTTTACTCTAGGGGCGCCTGGGTGGCTCAGTCGTTAAGCGTCTGCCTTCGGCTCAGGTCATGATCCCAGGGTCCTGGGATCAAGCCCCGCATCGGGCTCCCTGCTCAGCGGGGAGTCTGCTTCTCCCTCTCCCACTCCCCCTGCTTGTGTTCCTGCTCTCGCTATCTCTCTCTCTCTGTCAAATAAATAAATAAAATCTTTAAAAAAAAAAAAAAAAGAAATATTTTACTCTAGCTTAAAATTTAATTTCAGAAGTAAATTGCATGACGATTGGAAGACAAGCAAGCAAGCACTTGGGGCTTCTTTTAATTTTTCTATCTTGTTTCAAGAATAGAAATCTAGCATCCTAAAAATGCAAGCATTCTTACAGATCAACTTTCAACTTAACACAGATTAATTCTTTTTTTCCTTATGAAACAATAGTGTTTTAGCATTTTCATTTTCAGGGATTTCAATACCTCATAAGGCACTTTACACATTTTTCAGAAAATTGGAAGGTTTAACTTTAATTCCTATCTTTTAAAAATTATATTCTAAGAATGGGGTAAAATATGACCATTTAACATTTAAATGTTATATAAGTGTTTTCAGAATTAAAAATTAATAGAATATTGTTGATTTTGGTCAATTTGCTGGCACTGTTGTACAATTAGCATTGGGATTTTAGATTAGAGAGAATCTCTAAGAAAGGGACAGGGATTTTCCAATCAAGATTCATAGGTCTAGGTAAAAAAAAATAAGGCAAAACATAATTTGAAAACATATTATAAGAAATATAATAAATATAATAATTAGGAAATTCCTGCTGTGTCATGAATATTTTAGGAACTTAGTGAATTACTCTTGATTTTTGTTTTTGAAATTGTTTTATATCATTCACCAAGATGGAACTTTCTAAAAAGTGTTTAAGCTAGAAAATATAATCCACTGTGAAGAGTTGAGTAAGGATGCTTGGGGACATAATGATTAAGGAAAAGGAGGAGACATGAAAGCAAAGCTTTCCTTTAAAGAAGTTAAAAAAGAATGAGGGTGGGCAAGAATAATGATTTTTTAAAGATAGAGAAACACTGATGAAAAAGTGTCAACTCTACAGCAAATAATCAAAATTTGAATAAAGGCAGGTAAGAATGTAGTAAAAATGGAGCTTCAATTCAGATCTATTCACATATAAGTTTTACTAAGACTGACTACATATAAAATAAGTTGGATAATCAATAAAGGATTTTCTTAAGAATATTTAAAACTCAAAATAATAGCTGATAAAATCTTTGTAATTGTGTTGAATGTGTAATTATCAGCCACATTGATGCTTATATCTTATTTCCAAAATATTCCCTAATATAAATTGAATATAACATCATTTAATTCTGTGTTATATCAACTGAAAATATCCATTTACTTTTTAGGTATGATAGGACAATGAAAATGAATGTGGGAATACTCTGATGTCCTGAAAACTCATATAGTTTGTTCAGAATAACAAAATAATAGATGAATTTACATTTTGAATGTTTTGAATTGCTTTTGTGTTCAATGTTACTTGTTGTAGTCTGAGTATAAAATTGACAATTTCAGTGTAATACATACTAATTTTCTGTTGACTATATTGAGCAAAGCATATCATTTCCAAATATGCTTCTGAACATCAGGTACTATAGTATTTTTTACTGGTTTCTAGTTTTTGTTGTATTATTTGTATATAAACAAAATAATTTCTCTATAAAATTTGAAAAACAATTTCTCTATAAAATGAAAAAGTAATGTAATTTAATTATGAATTAATTTACCCCAAATTATACAATCAAATAAGTATTGTCCCTTTCAAAACTTAGTGAGGAATGCCTGAAGAAAAGAGTTGGGGCTATTGTTTGCAGTTATTACAATAATCTAGCTAGGGTTTCAGATACCATTCTGAGTTCTGGAATTATTTTTAAGGTTTAAAATATATTTTAAGTATAAGAAATAATGAAAGATCTTTATGCTTTGACAATGGCTTGATTTTCAGAAACCAAACATCATTACTATCTAAACCTGAAAAAGCAATAGTTAATGAAGGTGGTTAATAATTTTGCCAAAATGATGCATGATTATAAAATTATGAGATGGATATTAATCACTAAACTTTAAATTTATCTGAAAAGATTTATAAAATTGTTTTGAGATACAATTGCATACAATAAGATACATTTATTAAAAACAGTTTGCTATTTTATTGATGAATATTACCAGGTATTTAAATGTGTTAATTGCTGATCTGTTATTAATTCAAAGGGAGATTAACTATTTAATATCTTAATTTTGGTTTCAAGATATTACAGCTGGATTTCACCATGGTGAATCAAATTTTGGAATAAACATTTGATGAGTGCAGACTAAAAATCCAATTCACTCTTCTTTTGCCAGCCCATCATCTCAGCACAGGGTGTTGCCTCAAGGAGAGAAGGCATCATTTTCGGGTTTGTTTTGTGTCGCTGTCCAGGGTAGCTGTAGTTTGCTGCCACTACTGGCAATCACTACTTTTTTTTTCTTTCCCATACACTTTGTATTCTGTTATCCCCATTAGCAATTAAATAAGTAAAACATACTCTAAATTAACATATATATATATATAAGAGATAACAGGCTGACTAAGGGATTTATATTTTTCAAGATTTCATTTTCATATTGCTATAGTTTATTCCATTATTATATTGAAATTTTTTAAATAGGGATCAGTTCCAAGTATGAGAGTAATATAGGATAGTAACATAGATTTTATAATTATTTGGTTATGGAAAGTACATGGAAACCAGTGCTTGGAAGGTGGGACAGGGGCACTGTTTTTCATTCCTTCTTTTCCCATTTGGCCATATCTTCACAAGTTAGTATTCAAAATACATGAGGCATTTTCCATTTGTGAATAATAGCACAACTTCTGACAATGTGTGATTTTTGGAACGATAGATACTCTAGAAATTTTTCTGTACTGCAAAGGGAGCCTAACAGTGTCTTAAGGAACCTGGGCTTCAAAACCCTTCATAACCTGGGTGTATCCTTCCTCTGCCTCCTTGAGTGAGCTACTCTGGGACCTGTGTTTCCTCTTTTATGAAAAGAAAATACTTATTTCTAACCTTCAAGATAGTTTTTATTGTTAAATAGGAGAGCATCACCCACACTGAAGATTTTCAATCAATGTTAATTCAAAAAGGACATCTTAAGGAAAATTTGCTTTCACCCACTGCTTCTGTTAGTTCAAAAAATATTAATTGGGCACCTACTATGTTTCAGGCACTGTCCTAGGGACCACAGTTACGTCAGTAAATGACTACATAAATCCTTACCCCTGTGAGGCTTATATTTTAGAAGAGACAGATAAATATTTGTTTTCCCTAAACGATCATACATCTATAGAGAAAAAACATATAAGGGGCATATGGACTGACAAGGAGAGGGGTGAACATTTAAATAAAATGGATCGGAAAAGGCTTCCTGAGAAGAAAAGTTTTAAGGAAATACCTAAAGAATTACATCTGAAAGCAGTTGAAATAAGCCATGAAAATATCTAAGGAAACGCTATTTCAAGCAGAGGGAACAACAAATACCAACGTTCTAGAGGTAGCATATTGGCAAATTTGATGAACAGCAATAAATCCAGATGGCTGGACCAGGGCGAGGAAGGGTGGGGGCGATAGCAGTAAGGTAAAGTTAATGGAAGACATTGCAGACCTTAAAAGATCATCACAAGAACTTTAGCTTTTACTCCACTGGTGTGAAATCATCAAAGGGTTCAGAGAATAGGAGTAAAAACTTGGTTCACTGCACAGAAAAAGACAGACCTGTGCCTTGCTATCTTGTAAAGTCCAGATTAGTAAAGGAAAAAAAACAAAACAAAACGTTGAAGAAACATTTGCAATAAAATGTGCCATGAGACATGACAGCAGGGATGAGTGGGAGTCCTCCATATCCAAGTGTTCATTTTCTGGCTTCTTGAAGTTACAATGTTGCCTAGGGAAACAAAAGTCCTTTCACACTGAGAATATTTATTAAGAAAGTGGCTAATTAAAAAAAAAATCTCAATTCAGATACTCTGTTCCACCTATTTTCTGTCCAGGCACAGTCACCAACCAATCAGAAAGGATGCCTGCTAAAGCAGTGGGACAGAGTCATGGCGACCCTGTGCTGTGCCAGGAATTTCTCATCTAGTTATTGCATTATGAGGAAGCTTGGGGGTCCCAGAGTAGGGTTAGGCTAGTAAGGGCAGCAGCACCTGACATACTTCGGGCTTCAAGATAATGATTTTATTTTGAGGTATAGATGTATCTCAAAAACTGAACAACTTATATGGCCACAACAGTGTTTACTGGCTGAGTATCAGCCCTGCTTCTAATGCCAAACTTCTCCCCTGTTACATCAAAGTCTTTATTCCTTGTTGGTCAGTCTTTCACTGATTGTTGGCTATTGCAAACATCTAAAAATAATTCAAATACAATGACATGTGATTTCAAAGTGATACAAATCTTGTAAAAAATGTACGATTTTATGAAATTCCAGAAAGTGATGTTGGAGAACATTAATTACTGGTAATGATTAACTCATGAATCACTGGTCACTACTAATTAATGCAGTTAAATATAGTTAATATAGACCATGTATATTAATGTGGTCAAAAATACTACTGTACTTTTTGGTGGTGGAAAAAAATTTTAAAAAGAAAATCAACAAGGTTTAAAGATGGGCTTTTCAAATAACTTGATTTGGCAATCTCAGGTAAGCACACTAGGGAAAATTGACTAGCACTTGATTTATGTTTTTTTAAGTTTTTACATAAATTCCAGTTAATTATCACACAGTGTAATATTAGTTTGAGTCAACATTTCCATACAACACCCTGTGCTCATCACAAGTGCACTCCTTAATCCCTATCACCTTTTTAACCCATCCCCCCACCTCCCTCCCCTCTGGTCACCATCAGTTTGTTCTCTATAGTTAAGAGTCTGTTTCTTGGTTTGCCTCTCTCTTTTTTTTCCCCCTTTGCTCATTTGTTTTGTTTCTTAAATTCCATGTGCACACTTAATTTATTTTTATGATCAATTTGCATAAGTTAGGTTATCTTTATAGTCCTGGTAGGTGATCATTATAACTATGTTTCAAAGTTAGATTTCCTTTATTAGAAAAGTTAGATATGAAGTCAAAGCTAATTTCTTTATTGTCATTTATTTCATTCTTTGTTCATCTTAAGAAAAGGAATATAGTGGGGCACCTGGGTGGCACAGTCATTAAGCATATGCCTTTGGCTCAGCATCGGGCTCACTGCTCAGTGAGAAGCCTGCTTCTCCCTCTCCCACTCCCCTTGCTTGTGTTCCCTCTCTAGCTGTCTCTCTCTGTCATATAAATAAATAAATAAGAAGAAAAAGAATATAGTTATAAGTTAATTTTGTTAAATATCAAGTAAAATAGACATGCATAATTTTAAATTTTATTTTTCAAGATAAATTTCTTCTGAAAACATTTTTCAATAGTTCCTATAATTTTATAGTAACATTTTTTATTAACTTTTTATAGAAGTACAACATGCAGGGAATACAGATATGTAACTGTAGAAATCAGTTAAATTCTATAATATTTTGTACAATTTTTAACATTTTTTGAAATGAATTTAAGTGGTTGTATAGTTTATTATTAAACTCCATAAGAGAGATACCAACACCAGACTTGGGGATGGTCAGAGAATACTTCCCAGAAATCATAGGATCTGGAAGCTGAAGAATAAATTTGAGAATTACTTACATATAATGCAGGTGCCACTTTTCCTCCCTTTTAATGACTATCTTTTTCTAATATATTTGCATGTGCTCTTTGTGATTGCTTCTTTCCCCTTTCAACCATGAGCCTGTCATATATCCACTATTCATCGGGTCTGAAACTGATAGCCTGAAAGTCTCTTTCCTGCCATGGTACTTATAACCTTTGCAAGACACTCTTAAGTGGGAGCTGAAGTTGGGGCAGGCTGCAACCCCAGTTATATCCCTACATTTTGTTTTCCTCCTCAACTTCTCCAACAAACTCATACTGGCACACACTGGGATTGTAGGAACCCATGTATAGGATAAGTGAGTGCATGGAAAACAGTCCCAGTAATTCAGGCTACACAGGATCTCTTCTTATAACCAGAATGTGAGATTGGGGTGCTAGTCAGTCACTGGCAAGTAAGGATGACAGAGCTAATGATAACC
The DNA here is from genome assembly GCF_054177405.1 of Leptonychotes weddellii. Taxonomy (NCBI): domain Eukaryota; kingdom Metazoa; phylum Chordata; class Mammalia; order Carnivora; family Phocidae; genus Leptonychotes; species Leptonychotes weddellii. The sequence goes on from NC_138373.1 coordinate 80,140,362, forward strand.
CACCTTTCTAGCTATAGTGGAATATATCATAACACACCTTGGGAAACAATGCACAAGATAATGCATTGCTTCTTTAGTACTTCAAAGTGCAAACCCATTATTCAGATTCAATTCCACTATTAGATCATCTGAATTTGTGATGTTCTAGTGCGTTTTGTGCCCTGAAAGACAATCTTATAAATCTAAAAGATAAATTAGTAAACAGCAAATGCTATGTAAAATAGTCAACTAACAGATTGAGCAAATGTGTGCATATTAGTGCAGCCATTTTACTCTAATAAATACTGGTCATTGATATACAAGGAATCATAATGACTTAGCTGCAGGTAGAGTGCAAATTGGAAGCTTTTGAAAGATTCATTAACCATTTGACCTATTAAGTAACTTTTAGTTCACTAAAGAAATTACTATAAGTTGAGAAGGGTTTTGATTATATATATATGTATATATGTCTTGTGAGAAACAGATCTACCATTTATGTCTTCATTATTTTAACTGGGATGCTATTCTTGAAAGGTGCAACTTCAGCTGCATTAAGTCCAAGAAATCCTTGAATAGTTACTTATATAGATTCTTTAGGCTTTAATGCAGGCTCACAATAGAGTCAGAGCCTGAACCTGACTGAGAATATCCAATATTCTGAGAATTCCCTTCCCTTCTGTTCTTATTCCTAAATCCCATGTCCTCTGATCTGTTTTGGTCTTCCTCACTCCTTCAAAGCAAAGAACCCAACTGACATAATTAAATCAGAAAGGGTTAGAATCTATTTCTTATTCTCTAGTCACTTGCCATGTGACTTTGTACAGCTACTAAATTTATCTAATCTTAATTTATTCATGAATAAAGACTAATGTTTATCTCCTAATATAGTTATGAATCTTAAACTCTATAAAGTACATGGCACATAATAAATGTACACTGAATAAATGCTGTGGACTTCTCCATCATGCTACATTTCAGTCACTTCCTTTGTGATATTTACTGTACTGTGCTGTATTATTATATAATTATGTAACTGTATTTTTTGTTATAATGTTATTTTGTAACCAAATAGGTTCTCTGAAAATCTTTGAATCCTCAATGTTTAGGAATAGCATAAATAGCTAGTATCTCTCTCTCTCTCTCTCTCTATATATATATCTTTCTCTCTCTCCCTCTCTTTCTCTACACAGAAACACACACACACACACACGAACATGTGTTGTTATTGTTGAACGGATAAATGATAGCAATTGATTGGCAACTACATAAATTAAAGCTTCTCATGGAGCAATTAAACCATTAAATTAAATAGTGCATTAAAAACATGCTTGGCATAATAAGTACTTAAAAATAGTATTTGCTATATTGTTATTATAAAATGATCTCTGATAAAGTTCTAAGGGAACCTCAGGGAAGATTACATTTGTGGATTGGATAAGAAATTATAAAATGGTTAAAATATAATCTGAATCCTTAAGGATAAGTAAAGATTTACTAGGTCCTATTGCATGTGCCTGGATATAAACATCATATTTTTCTAAGCATATGTAATTGCAAGTGGCGCATAGTAGGCATCTATCTGTACAACTAATATTTAACACATTAAAACTAGTAAAATATAGATGGGATAAAACTGGGAGACATCTTGCCACATGCTTCCTAACTTAGAATAACATATTAATTCAACATACTTAAACTATGAGATAGAGAATCTAAAATAGCATACTTTCAAGGTTAATTTTCATTTTCATTCTCTTACACAAGTCCTTCCTTAATTCTGGTAGCCTTTCAAAAATCATATCAAAGTACCATTTAAATATGCTATCATTAATTTTCTTCAACATGCAAACAAACTCTCAAAACTAATGAGATAACATAAGAAATTTTTATGGTAGCAAAGCACAGATGAGTATTCTGTGGGATGTGAAAGAAAGCTGTCCTTATTATATCCTAAAACAGATTGGAAAGGATTTACCCTACTACTGAATAATGAGAAATGGTAAAGGTTATTAAACTGTGTGGATAAGTAAAAAAAAAAAAATGCTGCACTTGTTTCTGTGAAATTGTGATACAAGAGAAAATCATCAACAGAGTAGCTCTATCAAATGGACTATGGTTTAATCCTCAGTCATTAAAAAACAACAATAATGACCACTAACACAACAAACAAATGGCAAGTAAAACAGCTTCTGGCCTATCCACTGGAAAATATTTTAATGGAAAATTTTATCCAGAATTTAATTATTAAGAACTCAGAAACACTCTTCCCTATCAGCAGTACCCTGATCTCAAGGGGGGATTTTTCAAAGACCTCAAAAGTTCTAGGTTTGGGAAAGGCACTTTCTGAGGTTCTGATATTCAGTTGTAAATTCTATACTCAAGAAAAATGGTATCTCCAGTTCCTTTAAATTAAAAAAATCTATGATATTAAGGGAAAAAAGAAAAATGAAATGGCAGTTGGCCATGCCTTAATGATTTAACTTGGCATCTGGTCAAATGACCTGGGCAAATGTTCTTTTGAAAAATGTCATAGAATTTTTATTAATGATGAATATTTAAGGTCTCAAACCATACTCATCTTAAAGAAGACTACTTTAGCAATCTAGGTTCTGTCAAAACTGGATTTTGAATGACTTGACCCTCATAATAATTGAACTAGTTCTGCATGCAAATGTAGTCTAAATCACCTTTCTGTCAAGCATCCAAATTCTTTTGTTGAATATGAACAAAACATGCACCAAAAAATAAAGAAGTCTGTAAACATTTATTTCTTCAGGAAACTGGGAGTTGCCATTCAGTTTCATATTACAATGCTGAATTTTGTGGACTTAAAATTTGTAAAACTGGTTTCACAGACTATGTAATTCTTAGGAAGTACTCATTGTCCTAATACCAGGGAAATAAAAATTAACATAAAATGTTGGGAGTGAGCAAACTGAATCTTTTTGGTCTTCAAGTGAATAAACAAACTTGAGCAATGACAACAACAATGATAATGCATATTTAAGATATTTTTGATTTACGTAAAATGAGTATATGTCATATGACAGGTATTTCCTTAGTGTCTTTTTTGAATTTTCTCAACTACAGCTTCTGTGTGAAACTATGTAAGATAATGGCACAAGATCCTAGAGCTAGTAAATGACAAAACTAGAATTGAGTAGCGTGATTTTTTAAAATTTTATTTTATTATGTTATGTTAATCACCATACATTACATCATTAGTTTTTGATGTAGTGTTCCATGATTCATTGTTTGCATATAACACCCAGTGCTCCATTCAATACATGCCCTCTTTAATACCCATCACCAGGCTAACCCATCCCCCACCGCCCTCCTCTCTCGAACCCTCAGTTTGTTTCTCGGAGTCCATAGTCTCTCATGGTTCGTCTCCCCCTCCGATTTCCCCCCCTTCATTCGCTTCCTACTATCTTCTTTTTTTTTTTTTAACATATAATGTATTATTTGTTTCAGAGGTACAGGTCTGTGATTCAACAGTCTTACACAATTCACAGCACTCACTGTAGCCCCTACCCTCCCCGATGTCTATCACCCAGCCACTCCATCCCTCCCACTCCCCACCACTCCAGCAACCCTCAGAGTGATTTTTGAACTGAAGTTTACAAATTCATCATAGGAGTGCAAGTTCTGGAATTTGAGAAAACAGGATTCAAATCCCAGTGCTACTACATATTAGCAGTAGAACTTCCTGCATCTTGACTCCATTGTGCCACAGTTTTCTTATGTATAAAATATGGATAATAATAATATCTGTCCCATAGAATCCTATAAGATTTTTTTGTGTGTGATTATAAACTATTTTTATTAGTTTAAGTACAGCCTCTTTTCAAGTTTTTATTTAATTTTCTAGTTAGTTAACATACAGTGTAATATTAGTTTCAGGAGTAGAATTCAGTGATTCATCACTTACAGACAACAGCCAGTGCTCATCACAAGTGTCCTCCTTAATACCCATCACCCATTTAACCCATCTCCTCATCCACCTCCCATCCAGCAACCCTCAGTTTGTTCTCTATAGTTAAGAGTACATTTAAGGTTTGCCTCCCTCTCTTTTTTTTCCTATATTCATCTGTTTTGTTTCTTAAATTCCACATCTGAGTGAAATCATATGGTATTTGTCTTTCTCTGACTGACTTATTTTGCTTAGCATAATACACTCTAGCTCCATGCACATTGTCCCAAATGGAAAGATTTCATCCTTTTTATGGCTGAGAAATATTCTATTATATAGATATAGATAGATATGGATATAGATATAGATAGATATAGATATAGATATAGATATAGATATAGATATAGATATAGATACAGATATATGCCACCTCTTCTTTACCTATTCATCAGTCGTAGGACATTTGGGCTCTTTCCATAATTTAGCTATTGTTGATAATGCTTCTATAAACATCAGGGTGCATGTGTCCCTTGAAATCAGTATTTTTGTATCCTTTGGGTAAATAACTAGTAGTGCAATTGCTGGATTGTAGGGTAGTTCTAATTTTAATTTTTTTGATGAACCTCCATACTGTTTTTCCACAGTGGCTGCACCAGTTTGCATTCCCACCAACAGTGTAAGAGGGTTCCCCTTTCTCTGCTTCCTCACCAACATCTGTTGTGTCCTTTGTTGTTAATTTTAGCCATTTTGACAGGTGTGAGGTGATATCTCATTGTAGTTTTGATTTGTATTTCCCTGATGATAAATGATGTTGAGCATCTTTTCATGTGTCTCTTAGTCATCTATATGTCTTCTTTGGAAAAATGTCTATTCATGTCTTCTATCCATTTCATAACTGGATTATTTGTTTTTTGGGTGTTGAGTTTGACAAGTTCTTTATATATTTTTTTCAGATATGTCATTTGCAAATATCTTCTCCCATTCCGATAGTTGCCTTTTAGTTTTGTTGATTATTTCCTTCGCTGTGTAGAAGGTTTTTATCTTGATGAAGTCCAATAGTTCATTTTTGCTTTTGTTTCCCTTGCTTCAGGAGACATAACTGGTAAGAAGTTGCTACAGCTGATGTCAACGAGGTTGCTGCCTATGTTCTCCTATAGGATTTTGATGGTTTCCTGTTTCACATTTAGGTCTTTCATCCATTTTGAATTTATTTTTGTGTCTGGTGTAAGAAAGTGGTCCAGTTTCATTTCATTCTTCTGCATGTTGCTGTCTAGTTTTTCCAACGCCATTTGTTGAAGAGACATTCTTTTTCCCATTGGATATTCTTTCCTGCTTTGTTGGAGATTAATTGACCATGTAATTGTGGGTCCATTTCTAGTTTTATCTTCTGTTCCATTGATCTATGTGTCTGTTTTTATGCCAATACCATATGATCTTGATGACTACAGCTTTGTTATATAGCTTGAACTCTGGAATTATGATGCCTCCAGCTTTGCTTTTCCTTTTCAAGATTGCTTTGACTATTCAGGATCTTTTTTTTTGTTCCATACAGATTTTAGGAGTGCTTGTTCTAGTTCTGTGAAAAATGCTGGTGGTATTTTGATAGGGATTACATTAAATGTGTAGATTGCTTTGGGTAGTATACACATTTTAACAATATTTGTTCTTTCAATCCATGAGCATGGGATGTTCTTCCATTTCTTTGTATCATCTTCAGTTTCCTTCATAAGTGTTCTATAGTTTTCAGAGTACAGATCTTCTACTTCCTTGGTTAGGTTTATTCCTAGGTATTTTATTGGTTTTTGGTGCAGTTGTAAATGTGATTGATTCCTTGATTTCTCCTTCTTTTCTTCTTTTTTTTTTAGATTTATTTATTTTTAGAGAGAGAGAGCACAAGTGGGAGGGTCAGAGGGAGAAGGAGAGAGAATCTCAAGGAGACGCCACACTGAGCATGGAGCCTGACACAGTACTCCATCCCACGACCTCGAGATCAGGACCTGAGCTGAAACCAAGAGACGGACGCTGAACCGACTGCACCACCCAAGCACCCCTTGTTTCTTTCTGATGTTTCATTATTGGTGTATAGAAATGTCACAAATTTCTATATCTTGATTTTATATCTAGTGATTTCACTGAATTCATGTATCACTTCTAGCAATTTTTTGGTAGAGTCTTTCTGGTTTTCTGTATACAGTATCATGTCATCTGTGGAGAGTAAAAGTTTGACTTCTTCCTTGCTGATTTGGATGCCTTTAATTTCTCTGTGTTGTCTGATTCCTGTGGCTAGGACTTCCAGTACCATGTTAAATAACAGTGGTAAGAGTGGATATCCATGTCTAGTTCCTGACCATAAAGGAAAAGCTCTCAGGTTTTTCCCTATTGAGAATGATATTAGCTGTGGGTCTTTTGTATATAGCCTTTATGATGTTGAGCTATGTTTCCTCTAAACCTATTTTGTTGAGGGTTTTTATGAAGAATGGATGTTATACTTTGCCAAATGCTTTTTCTGCATCTATTGAGAGGATCCTATGGTTCTTATCCTTTCGTTTATTGATGTGGTATATCATGTTGATTGATTTGCAAACATTGAACCACACTTGCAGCCCAGGAATAAATCCCAGTTGATCATGGTGAATGATTCATTTAATGTACTGTCGGATTTCATTTGCTAGTATTTTGTTGAGAAATTTTGCATCCATGTTCACTAGGGATATTGGCCTGTAATTATCTTTTTTTAGTGGGGTCTTTGGTTTTGGAATCAAGGAATGCTAACCTCATAGAATGAGTTTGGAAATTTTCCTTCCATTTCTATTTTTTGGAACAGTTTTGAGAAGAATAGGTATTAACTCTTCTTTAAAAGTTTGGTAGGATTTTCCTGGGAAGCATCTGGCCCTGTACTTTTGTTTTTTGGGATATTTTTGATTACTGATTCCATTTCTTTGCTGGTTATCAGTGTGTTCAAATTTTCTATTTCTTCTTGTTTCAGTTTTGGTAGTTTATATGATTCTAAGAATTTATCCATTTCTTCCAGATTGCTTATTTCGTTGGCCTATAATTTTTCATAATATTCTCTTATAATTGTATTTCTGTGGTATTGGTTGTGATCTCTCTTCTCTCATTCATGATGGGAATTCAGCTTTGCTCCGTAAAGCATAATACATTCATATCCTAGGAGGCCCAGAAGAAGAAGAAAGGGAAAAGGGGATAGAAGTTTTATTTGAGGAAACTATAGCTGAAAACTTCCCTAGTCTGGGGAAGGTAACAGACATCCAAATCCAGGAGGCACAGAGAATCCCAATCAAAATTAACAAAAGCAGGCCAACACCAAGACATATTGTAGTAAAATTTGCAAAATATAGAGATAAGGGAAAAACTCCTGAAAACGGCAAGGGAGAAGTACCTAACCTACAAAGGAAGAAAAGTTAGAAGCAGACTTCTCCACAGAAACGTGGCAGGCCAGAAGAGAGTGGCATGATAGGGGAAAACTATGCAGCCAAGAATACTCTATGCAGCTAGGCTGTCATTAAGAATAGAAGACGAGATAAAGAGTTTCCCAGACAAACAAAAACTAAAGGAGTTTGTGACCACTAAACAAGCCCTGCAATAAATACCAAAGGGGACTCTTTGAGTGGGAATTACCAAAAGTGACAAAGACTAGAAAGGAACAGAGAAAATCTCCAGAAACAACAACTTAACAAGTAAGACAAATGACTCCCTAAGTCTACACTTGTGATCCAATATTTTTCTTTCCCTCTTCTTTTCAGCTTCATTATTTTCCATAATTTACCTTCTATATCATTTATTGGTTCCTCTACTTCTTCCACCCTTGTGGTCATTACATCCAGTTGGTTTCCCATCTCGGTTAGAGCATTTTTTATTTCGGCCTCACTAGTTTTTAGGTCTTTTTTCTCTGTGGTAAGGGACTCCCTGGTGTGTTCTATGCTCTTCCCAAGCCCAGCTAGTATCCTTATGATTGTTGTTTTAAATTCTGGGTCAGGCATATGACTTATATCTGTTTTGATTAGATCCCTGGCCATGACCTTTTCTTGTTCTTTCTTTTGGGATGAATTCCTCTGTTTTGGCATTTTGTCAAGGTCTCTTTCTTCTTTTGTGTGTTAGGAAAGCCTGTTATGTTTCCTGCTGCTGAGAGTAATGGCTTTATTAAGAAGAGGTCTTATAGTGTCCAGGGCCTCACACTTCAGCAAGTGTTTCTAGTGTATGCTGTGTGCACTCTGCTGCTGTGTTTTTAACTGTTCTTTCCCTCGAGTCAGTCCTCTTCAGAATTTTTCCTTGCCTGCAGTGAGGAGTGTTTAGACCTTTGCTAGAGTGTAGCGAGTTTTAACTAGGTATGGTCTGGTCTGCATGTTAAAAGAGACCTGATGCGGGATGCCTGGGTAGCTCAGTCTTTAAGCGTCTGCCTTCGGCTCAGGTCATGATCCCAGGGCCCTGGGATCGAGTCCCGCATCGGGCTCCCTGCTCCGCAGGGAACCTGCTTCTCCCTCTGCTGCTCCCTCTGCTTGTGCTCTCTCTTTCTCTCTCTCTCTGACAAATAAATAAAATCTTAAAAAAAAAAGAGAGAGACTTGATGCTATTTCCACTAGAGCTAAAGTTTTGCAGCACTCTATGGTCAGTAGATGTGTGAGCAGGCAGTCTAGCTGGTTTTCTGGGGCAGAGACCTGCCACTCTAGTTCTCAGGCACACTTGTTCTAGTAGAGAAACACCTACATAGCGAGGGGGTGGGGAGGGGTCCTGTTGTAAGCAGTTTAGGCTTCCACTGTTGGTGCTGTGCTGCTTACTGAAGTAAGTTTATGCTGAGAGGCAGGAGAGGAGAATGATGTGAGCCCTGTCCCTCATCCCCAGAGAGGGGAGTTTGCAACTGCCACTGTCCAAGAAGCCCTCTCAGAAGAAGGAACAATGTCCCCTCATGTGTCCTAGACCTCCCTCAGATCCTTGCCTTCACCCTGTCTGTGTCCGGGCCATCTGCTTGCCTGGCATCACAGTGCACCTTTGTTTTATCCCAGGCATGCTGACTGAGTTTTAAAACTCCAAACTTTAGGCACCCAGCGTATCAGGGACCCAGCAATGTACGAACTCACACTGGCCTTCTGGGGGAGTGGCTCACCATGCTGGGGCTCATTCAGGTTTGTCCCAGAAGGGCTGTCACATCAACACACAGGAGCTTAGAGTTTGGAGTAAAGCTCAGCAAAGAGCCATTGTCCAGGTTAGCCGCCCTCAGCAGGTGTCTCTGTGCCTATGCTAATGTGTGGGGAAGCATAATGGCACCCACCAACTCTTTTGTCTCCAGAGATTCTACACCACCTCTCCCAGATGCACTCCAGGAAGGGGGAACCATCTCTTCCAGTGTGTCCCAGGGGATCCTCAGATCACATCATCTGCTGCTGGGCTTCTGCCCTCATTTTCCACAGGAACACTGCAGTGCCTGCTGGGCTCAGCACCAGCCACAGCACAGACCTCTAAAACTCCAGTCTTTGAGCTCTACTTGTAAAAACTCAAGATAATCAACCTCTCTTGTTTTCCCAGCCAATGGCTTTGGGGAAGTGTTTTTCTTGTGCGATCCCCTGTGTGCTTCTCTCTCTTTCTCTCTCTCTCTCTCTCAACCTCTGTCCTCTCTTCTCTCTGTGATCAGGACTCCCTCCCCTCTGTAGCACCCACAATCCTTTTCTCCCCTAAATCATGTCTCTGCATATCCTACCTTCCACAAGGAGGCCTCTTCTCTCCCTCTAGTTGTGCAGTTTGTTCTGTCAGTCCTCAGATCGATTTATTGGGTGTTCAGAATGATTTCCATTTCTTCAGCTGTGCTCGAGAAATGAGGCAAGCCTAGGGTCCTCCTACAATTCTGCCATCTTCCCAAACTCCTTCCTATAAAAATTAGATGAGAGGATACCTATGATGCTCTTAGAAGACTGTGGCACATATAACTCAATGCTTTATTTTTAGTTATTATTTTTTATCACTATTGCCTTATTTCCTTTTAGCAACTATTTTTGTTTGCTTTTATTTTTTATTTTTTGATCACTTTCAATTTCTTTTTCTGTTTATTTATTTTCCTCTTTTTAAAAAAATTAATTCTGTTATAGTTGACATACTGTGTTACATTAGTTTCAGGTGTACAGTATAGTGATTCAACAATTCTATACATTACTCAGTGCTCATCATGATAAGTGTACTCTTAAACCTCTTCACCTATTTCATCCATCTCTCCCCACCTCCCTTCTGGTAACCATCAGTTTGTTCTCTATAGTTAAGAGTCTGTTTTTTGGTTTGTCTCTTTTTTCCCCCTTTTGTTCATTTGTTTTGTTTCTTAAATTCCACATATGAGTGAAATCATATGGTATTGTCCCTCTGACTTATTTCACTTATTGTTATACCCTCTAGATCCATCCATGTTGTTGCAAATGGCACAGTTTCATTTTTTTTTTTTTTATGGCTGAGTAATATTCAGCCATACATACATACATACATCTATACACCACACTTTCCTCATCCATTTATCTATTGAGGGACATTGGGCTGCTTCCATAATTTGACTATTGTAAATAATGGTGCAATAAACAGGGGTGCATATATCTTTTCAAATTAATGTTTTTGTATTCTTTGGGTAAATACCCAGTAGTAGAATTACTGGATCATATGGTATTTCTGTTTTTAACTTTTTGAGGAACCTCTACTATTTTCCACAGCAGCTACATCAGTTTGCATTTCCACCAACAGCTCATGAGGGTTCCTAGCAACTATTTTCAGTTACAGTTGTTACATTTTATAAATTATAGGGATATAATAAATAACTTGGAATTTATCATAGGTTAGTATAATTTCAGAAGGTAAAATTCTGGTATGCCAGAAATTAGGAAATTCCTGCCTCCATAATGTGTAATTAGGAAGTAATTAGAAATATATTCCTAACTATATTACTGCACGCTTAGTCTAAATAATAATAATAAAATACACAAGATTAAAATGTAAAAATAGGGGCGCCTGGGTGTCTCAGTTGGTTGGGCGACTGCCTTCGGCTCAGGTCATGATCCTGGAGTCCCGGGATCGAGTCCCGCGTCGGGCTCCCTGCTCAGCGGGGAGTCTGCTTCTCCCTCTGACCCTCCTCCCTCTCATGCTCTCTGTCTTTCATTCTCTCTCTCTCAAATAAATAAATAAAATCTTTTAAAAAAAAATTTTAAATGTAAAAATAAGGGGCACCTGGGTGGCTCAGTCGTTAAGCATCTGCCTTCAGCTCGGGTCATGATCCCAGGGTCCTGGGATTGAGTCCCACATCGGGCTCCCTGCTCAGCAGGAAGCCTGCTTCTCCCTCCCCCACTCCCCCTGCTTGTGTTCCCTCTCTCGCTGTGTCTCTCTCTGTCAAATAAATAAATAAAATTAAAAAAAAATGTAAAAATAAAGCAAGTGCCTGTACCCCAAATTTGGGTTGATTCTACATATACTATATAAAAAAGGGCGTGAAGGAGAAAAAGATGAAAGAAAAATGCAAAGCTATTGAATGCTTACACGTGTCAGATTCTATGTTGCTCATACTCTGCCTACCTCTCCAGGCTTATCTCACCTGTGTTCTTTCACTCAGTTTCCTATACTCTCTATTGCTCCCCTGACACAGGCTTTCCACATAATTCTCTCTTTCTCAAATGTTCCTCTTGAACTTCTTCACTTGGTTAACACTGACTCCTCCTTTAGATCACAACTGAATCATCAATCACTTGTTTTTGGAAAGCCTTCTCTGACAATGCAAGATCTGTACTGTAGGCTCTCAAATCAAGTGCCTCTCCTTCAAAATGATCATTATAGTTGCAACTTTATATTTATTTGTGCTTTTTGCTTATTGTCTGTCTCTCCTCTTGATTGAATTAAAAATAGCTAATTTGTATTAAGTATTCTCTAGGAAGTATACATTGTTTAATGTGCTTTATATACATTAACTAATTAAACTTCTTGTAGCAACCTAAAGAGTGAGTTCTATTGTTAATACCACTGTACAGAAAATATCAAGTACATTTTCCAAGGTCACAAACTAGTAAGACAGGATTCAAATCCAGGCTTTACATTCAGAGTACATTCTCTTAATCATTTCATTTGTTGCCTCTTAGGAGCTGCAAAAGGATTGATGTTACCACTATTGTATCCTTGAGAATGAGCACAGTGATTGAATGCAAATTGGTAGAACCTCATTAAAAGATATTTTGGCATTATCTATCAAAATGTAAAATGCACTTATATTTTGAACAAGCAGTTCTATTTCTAGGGTTATCTTGCACACAAATGGTCCATGTCTCAAAATATAGGTAGAAGGACATACATTGCTTTACTGTATATAGTAGGAATATGCTGAGACAATGGCAGAGTCGATCAGAAGACTGAATAAATACATCACAATATATCCATATGAGTGAATATTTTATAGCCATATAAAAATTAGAGCTATTTTGCTGATATAAAATGTACTCAATATATAAAGCTAAACAAACAAATAAGTGAGAATCAAAACAATATGTAAAAGCTTATTACCATTTTTAAGGTGCATATATGCATGTATATAATCAGAATATCTAGAAAGATACAAGAAATTGTTAATAGTGATTTCCTTTAGGAAGGAGAATAGAGGCACTAGGGTCAGTATTAAAGTCACTATTTCTCAATGCCCATATATTGTATTGTTTTCTTTTTCTAATCACATATATTGCTTTTTTAATTTCAAAAAAAAATAGCTTATGGGTTAGGGAATATAATAACTCAATGAGAATATTTCAAAGAAAAATTATAAGGCAATTACACAATCTCTTTAAAACATGTATATCATTTCTCTTCAAAGATTAACTAACTAGAAATAGAAAAAAAATAGTTGAAAACTTTAAGGCTATCTGCATGTATAGGAGAAAAGGGGGAAGCCAGCTTTTTAGTGTACATTTAAGAAAAATCCAGGGACTCCTGGGTGGCTCAGTCACTTAAGCATCTGTCTTCGGCTCAGGTCATGATCCCAAGTCCTGGGATTGAATCCCGCATGGGGCTCCTTGCTCAGTGGAGAGCCTGCTTCTACCTCTCCCTGCTGTTTGTGTGCTCTCTCTCTCTCTCTGACAAATAAATAAATAAAATATTTTTAAAAAAATCTGGAGTTAGCCACTTTCACATAATAGGTGGGTAATGACTCATCTTCAGGAAGATGTTTTTTTCTTTAGCAAAGTGCATTCAAGGGCATTTGGGGAAGTAACAGTGAGCAACCCAACTCCTACACCCTTAACCTAAGGCAAAGTCACAAAAAATGAAGTTAGAGCTGAATTTTATGCAAAATAAAGAAATCTTGGGTTTTCTTGGATAGCTTTGTAGTGAGGGAACTATAAGTAAATGAAGAGTGTCCATGGCAAAAGAGGACCCAGAGTAACAAATCAGATTGTGCAATGATTATTACTAGGTACAATGATAGTCAACATTTAATTTTTAGTTGTTTCCTTTTCTCCAAATCTTTTGGAAAAGATGACCACACAAGCTAACCTATGCAAAATTGGAATATTAAAAATAAAATGAAGTTGTGGTCAAGATGGGGTGGCAAATATAAATTACAGAACCAAGAAGGATGGTTAAGCACATCTGGCTGCAGGTTAAGAAAAGCAGGGGGCAGAGTAGACTAACAACAGAAACATTACCTCTTTTTTTTTTTTCTTTTTTTCTTATACAGCTGAAATTCCTTAAACATATTGAAAGGCATCTAGAATTTCCACAGTGTAGGAAGAGGGCATTTAAGCATTTTAAAATATTTTAAAATATGAGGTATCTTATAAAGCTGAAGAATTAAGACTTATACTTTGAGAGTTCAGATTTATATATATTAAGGAAAAAGTGCTATCAAAGTAAAAGAATGTTTACTTTAAATTTCACCATAAGTTCTAAAATAAAATGCCAAAATTTTATCTTCTAAAATCTAAATCTATGATAAATTTGTTAACTTGTGTGCAATTAGTTTGGTCATGAGATATACTAAAATTGGAATAAAGGAATTTTTTAATATTTATATTAAGATTGTGAAATATAAATTATAGACAGACTAGATTTATATTCAAACATTTTTCCCAGCATCTCACTCATTTGGCAGTCCCCACAATGATGCATCTGGTGATTTTAACACTATTCTTAAGTACAGGCCAAGGCTACACATCCATCCAACTTACCATTTTAATTGAAGTAATTTTTATATTATCTGAATTTTTAGTTTAGCCTAAGTTTTCATTTGCTGAATCTTAGACTTTAATGGTGGAGTGATATAGGGGGTAAATTTGCATTTAATTAGGAAAAGACAAATTATTAAATATAAACATCTTTAATTATTCACAGTGGGTACTTTCCAGCATAGGTAACCCTAGAATACTATCTCCTGGACATTATATATGAGAAGATTAATCTGGTAAATCACCACACACACAAGCACAATAACAACAAAATCATATTCTAAACCATATTAAATAATATTAAATAATACTAATAGATTTTTCTCTTAATTTTGGTTTAAGAGTTATCTGCTTCCCTGAATTATGTTGCTTTTTATTATATGACATAGTATTTTCCTACCCTCACTTCCTAGAAAGTTTTTTTTTTCAATTTTCTTTTTCTCCACTCCTGTCAAGTCAGTTTTTCCTATTTGCTTATTTTTAAGCTTCTATTATTTTTTTCAATATTTATTTTTTGTATTTGATCAGAGAATGTTAGTTTGGAGAAAATTTTTGTAATATTTATGGCAATATATACTTTTTAAAAGTTTTTATTTAAATTCCAGTTAGTTAACATACAGTGTAATGTTAATTTCAGATGCACAGTATAGTGATTCAACAATTCCATTGATGGTTGTTAAGTTTGTACCATTCTTTTCTCCTCTCCTCCCTACGTTTTAGGTATATGTTATTTTATTTTATATCCTTTTTTTTTCTTCTGTTCCTTTGCTGATTTTTGAAGAAATATTCATTTTTATTTCTTTTGTGTTTCCTGACTTTATACTGTCACTTTTGGTCTCTCTTTTCCACTCAAAAAGTCCCTTTTAATATTTCTTGCAGGGCTGGCTTAGTGGTCAAAAACTCCTTTAGTTTTTGTTTGTCTGGGAAACTCTTTATCCGTCCTTCTATTCTGAATGATAGCCTTGTTGGAAAGAGTATTTTTGACTGCAGATTTTTCCCATTCAGAACTTTGATTATATCATGACACTCACTTCTAGCTTGCCAACTTTCTGCTGAAAAATTTCCAGCTAGCCTTATGGGTTTTCCTTTTCAAGTTAATGACTTCTTTTGTCTTGCTGCCTTTAAGAGTTTTTCTTTACCACTTTATTTTGTAAATTTAATTACAGTATGTGTTGGTATTGGCCTGGATTTGTTGATTTTGATTGGAGTTTTCTGTGCCTCCTGGATCTGGATGTCTGTTTCCTTCCCCAGATTAGGAAAATTTTCAGCTATTATTTCTTCAAATAAATTTTCTGCCCCCTCTTCTCCCTCTTCTCCTTCTGGGACTCCTATAACAGGAATGTTATTACACTTGATGGAATCACTGAGTTCCCTAAGTCTATTCCTGTATTGCATAATTCTTCTTTCTCTCTTTTGTTCAGCTTCATTGCTTCCCATTACTTTGTCTTCTAGGTCATTAATTTCTTCCTCTGCTATTCCGGCCTATTGTTCATTGCATCGAGCATGCTTATAATTTGATTTATTGCTCTCTCCATCTCCATTGATTCTTTTTTCTCTTTCTCTGTTGTAAGAGTCTCACTGGTGTCTTCTCTTCTTTTCTCAAGCCCAGTGAGTATCCTTAAGATCATTGCTTTAAATTCTCCATCAGGCATGTTATTTATATCTATTTTGCTTAGATCTGTGTATGTGGCCTTATCTTGTTCTCTCATTTGGGATAAATTCTTCTGTCTTCACATTTTGTCTAAGTCTCTGCCTCTTTCTCTATGTTAGAAAAGCCAGTTATGTTTCCTGCTCCTGAAAGTAATGGCCTTATGAAGAAGAGGTCATGTAGTGCCTAGGGCCTGTGCTTCTGGGAGTGTCTCCAGGGTGTGCTCTGCTGTTATGTTCTGACTGCTCTATCCCTCAGGCCAGTTGTCTGCAGAGGTTCTCCTTGCCTGCTGTGGACAGTGATTGGTCCCTGGCCTGAATGTGGTGTTTTAACTTGATGTGTTCTGGTCTGCTTGTGAGGTAAGACCAGTCACCACCTCCACTGGAACTGAGGCCCTGTAAAACTCTGATCAGGGGACATGGTGTAGGCAGGGGTTTGTGCTGATATTCTTGGGAAGGGCCCACCACTCTCAGACTGGGGCAAGCGTGACTGAGAAGGAAGTTCCACCAGCAAGTTAGGCAGTCAGTGTTGACACTGTGCTGCTTCCTGTAGGTGGCTCTGTATTTATGCTGCAGGATAGGGGAATGAAATGGTGCCAGCCAGCTTCTTTGTTCCCAGAGTGGTGTCTCCATGAATGCTGCCTCTCAGGGACGCACTCTGAGAAGAGTGAATAATCTCCCTCAGGTGTGTGCCTCAGGTGTTTTTCAGATCATTGTTACCACTCTGTCTGCCCCTGAGTTGTTTGTCCTGTCTTCTCTCTAGGGGCAGTACAATGCCCTCCACACTCTATCCCAGCCAACCCCACTGACATTTAAAACTCCAGGCTTCAAGTCCCACTGTTTGCAAGAACTCATGAAATTCAGCTCCTCTCCCTTTGCAAGCCAATGGCTTTGGGGAAATGTTCTCCTTGTGTATTCCCCTCTGTGCTCTACTCTCTCTCGCCCTTCTCCATCACCAGAGCTCCCTCCCCTCCACAGCATTGGTGATCCATTTCTCCCCTAAACCATGTCTCCACACTTTGTACCTTCTTTCATGTGGCGTCTTTTCTCCCTTTAGTTGTGGAATTTGTTCTGTCAATCTTCAAGTCCATTTTGCGGGTATTGAGGATAATTTGTTAGTTATCTAGTTGTACTTGTTGGATGAGTAGGGTCCTACTCTGCTGCCATCTTCCTGCTCCTCCTACCAATATGTAATTGATGTGTAAAATATTTTATAGACCATCAAAAAATTATTGTGTACCAAGTATGATATAGATACTGGTTAATCATATTTTATAGAAGTCAAATTTTTTCATATTTTATATATATCATATATAAAAATTTTTATATTTTATATATTACCTTTTAAAGATAAGAATTTTTTATTGTACAAGTCTACAAGATGAAATTTACTATTTCAACTACTTTAAATGTACAGTTCAGAGACATTTAGTACATACTCAATATAGTACAACCATCAGCACTCTCCAGTTCCAGAACATTTCAGAACCGTCAAAAGGAACCCCATATCAATTAAGCAGTCTGTTCTCTGTCTCTATGGTT
Organism: Leptonychotes weddellii; assembly: GCF_054177405.1. Classification (NCBI taxonomy): domain Eukaryota; kingdom Metazoa; phylum Chordata; class Mammalia; order Carnivora; family Phocidae; genus Leptonychotes; species Leptonychotes weddellii. The sequence continues at coordinate 80,157,627 of NC_138373.1, forward strand.
TGGCCTATGACAGATATTTCACTTTACATATATATGGCCTTGTATCTGTCTTGTTTTACTTAGCATAATGTTTTTAAGGTTCATCCATGGTAGCAGTACTTCAATTTCCTTTTTTTTTTTTTGGTTGAATAATATTATATTGCATCGATATACCATATTCTGTTTATCTCTTGTTTATCTCTCCCTCTGTTGTTGGGCTTTGAGTTGTTTCCACCTTTGGGCCATCATAAAGGGTGTTGCTATAAGTTTTCATATATACATTTTTTCTAGAGAACCTATTTTCAATCGATTTGGATATATACCTAGCAGTGGAATTACTGAATCATATAGTAAGTCTATGTTTAAACATAGATGTTTAAGAATGTTGAAGAACCAAAAAAAAAAAAAAAAGAATGTTGAAGAACCACTGAACTGTTTTCTGTAGTAGTTGCACAATTGCACATTCCCACCAGCAATGCACAAGTGTTCAAATTTCTCCACATCTTTATCAAAACTTGTTATTTTCCATTTTTAAAATTAATATCCGTATGTTGTAAGAACATATGGTCTACCCTGGAGAGTGTTCCATGTGTACTTGAGAACATTTATTCTATCTACTTTTATTGTGTGAAATGTTGAGCGTTTTATATATCTTAGATGTAGTTGGCTTATGATGTTGTTCAAGTTCTTGATGTCCATACTGATTGCTGTCCAGTTTTCCTATTCATTGTTGAAAGTACATTACTGAGGTCTTCAATTGTTATTGTTGAATGATCTATTCTTGCATTTCTGTTAGTTTTGCTGCATATATTTTAGGCCTCTGTTGCTACATGCATATATGTTTACAATTGTTACCTCTTCTTGATGGATTGACACTTTTACCAATATACAATGCCTTTCTTAGCCTCTTATAAAAATGTATGACTTAAAGTCCTTTTTGTCTGATGTCTACCTTAGCTCTCCTTGGTTACCATTTGGGTAAAGTATTTTTCCAACCTTTCATTTACAGTCTACTTTTGTCTTTGGATATAGAGTAAGTCTCTTGCACCCTTACTTATAAAATAATATATATTTGGGTCATTTTTACATCAATTTTACCAATCTCTGCCTTTTAATAAGAGTTTAATCCATTTAGACTTAAGTAATTACTAATATAGAAGGACTTACTACTTATATTTTTCTACTTATATATATTTATTCTTATGCCTTTTTTCCCTCAATGCCTCCATTACTGGCCTTCTTCTTTGTTTAATTGATTTTAGCTGGTATGTCATTTTTATCCCCTCTCATTCCATTTTCTGTGTATTTTTGTTGTTATTTCCTTAGTGTTTATTCTGTTGATCACAGTAAATATTTTAAATTTATAACAATATAGTTTGAATTAATATAAACTTCAATATCACAAAAACACTCTTCTATATCTTCCTCCCCCCCATTGTATTTTAATTGTCACAAGTTACATTATTATAAATCATGTGCTGATTAGGGTACCTGGGTGGCTTAGTCAGTTAATTGTCTGCCTTCGGTTCAGGTCATGATCCCAGGGTCCTGGATCAAGCCCCACATCAGGCTCTCTGTCCTGCAGGGGGCCTCCTTCTCCCCCTCCCTCTGCCTGCAATTCCTCATGCTTGTGCACTCTGTCTGTCAAATAAACAAATTTTTTTTTAAAAATAAATCATGTGCTGATTAACTTAGATTATATAGTGATCATTTTATGCATTTTTTCTTTTACATCATGAAAATTTACAAACCCCAAACATAATAATACTTATTTTATTATATTATAAAATAAATATTTTTTATTTATCTTTGTAGTTACCTTTGCTATTGTTCTTTATTTCTTTGCATGACTTTGAGTTATTATATAATGTTCTTTCATTTCAGCCCAAAAGCCAACCTTTAGCATATTTTATAGGGTGGGTCTACTATGGCAATGGACTACTTCAGCTTTTGTTTAGTTGGGAATGTCTTAATTTCACCTTCACTTTTATTTATTATTTTTTTAAGATTTTATTTATTTATTTGACAGAGAGAAACACAGTGAGAGAGGGAACACAAGCAGGGGGAGTGGGAGAGAGAGAAGCAGGCTTCCCGCCGAGCAGGGAGCCTGATGGGGGGCTTGATCCCAGGACCCTGGGATCATGACCTGAGCCGAAGGCAGATGCTTAACAACTGAGCCACCCAGGCGCCCCTCCCTTTCACTTTTAAAAGGATAGTTTTGCTAAACATAGAATTTCTAATTGGCAGGTACTTTTTTCCCTTTAGCATTTTTTTTAAAAAGATTTATTATTTATTTGAGAGAGAGAGAGTGTGAGCATGTGGGTGGAGGGACAGCGGGAGAGGGGCACAGGGAGAGAGAACCCTACCCATGGAGCAGGGAGCCTGATGCAGGGCTTGATCCTATGACCCTGAGATCATGACCTGAGTAGAAATCAAGATTCGGACACCTAACTCACTGAGCCACCCAGCGCCCCTCCTTTTAGCACTTGAAAAATGCCCCCCTCTCTTTCTGGCCTGCATGGTTTCTGATGAGAAATCAAAGTTAATATTAAATCACAGACCTGTACCTCTGAAACAAATAATACATTATATGTAAAAAAAAAAAAAAAAAAGAAGAAGAAGAAGATAGTAGGAAGGGAAGAATGAAGAGGGGGAAATCAGAGGGGAGATGAACCATGAGAAACTATGGACTCTGAGAAACAAACTGAGGGTTCTAGAGGGGAGGGAGGTGGGGGGATGGGTTAGCCTGGTGATGGGTATTAAAGAGGGCATGTACTGATTAGAGCACTGGGTGTTATATGCAAACAATGAATCATGGAACAGTACATCAAAAACTAATGATGTAATGTATGGTGATTAACATAACATAATAAAATAAAAAGAAAACAAAAGACAAAGTTAATATTATTGAGAATTTTTTTAATTGTGGTAAAATCATAAAATTTATTATCTTAATCATAAGGTCAGCAGAAGAGCGAGCGTAGGAATGGACCTATGGACCTCAGTTTTTTCTGGGTATTAATTTTCCTTGTAACTGTGAGAGGAAATACAGTTTTTTAGAGGTGAGTGTTGGTCCATGTGGTGGAAAGAAATGTTTTTGTTTGGAGGCAGAGGAACACAGGGAGTTCCATTTCATTTCCTTGGTGCTAAAAAACAACAAATAGCCACAATAAATAAATAAATAAATGAACAAAAAAAAACCCTTTATAAATAAAACTCCTACAGTCATTATCTTTTAAAAATTGTTTTTAGGTTTACTATATAGTAATGTTAGCTCTATGCATGTAACAGATCTCTAGAATTTTTTCATCTTGCAAAACTGGAATTTTGTACCAATTGAACACTGACTTTCTATTCTTTTCATTTCCCTGCCCCTGAAAACTACTATAATACTTTCTGATTCTAAGAATTTGATTATTTTAGATACCTCATATAAGTGGAATCATGCAGCACTTGCCTTTTTATGGCTTTTTGCGCCTTGCATATCTTTTTTTTTAAGTTTTTATTTAAATTCCAGTTAGTTAACATACAGTGTAATATTACTTTCAGGTGTATAATATAGTGATTTGATATTTCCATACAACACCTGGTGCTCATCACTTCCCATATCTTTAAACTTCATCCATGTTGTAGCATATGCCAGGATTTTCTTTTTTTTAAGACTGAATAATATTCCATTTATGTATATACAACATTTTTTTAACCATTCATCCATAGATGGAAATTTAGTTTGCTTCCATCTCTTGGCTATTGTGAATAATGCTGGAGTGAACACGGGTATGCAAATCTCTCTTCAAGATCCTATTTTCAAAGTTTTTGTCTATTTATCTAAGGAGTGGAATTGCAAGATCATATGGTATTTCTGTGTTTAATTTTTAGAGGAACCTCCATGCTGTTTTTCATGATAGCTGCATCATTTTACAATATCACCAACAGCGCACAAGGGATCCAATTTCTTTACATCTCCCTTGTTATTTTTTGTGTATTTTTGTTTGTTCTGGGGGATTCCTTTGGTTATGTTTTTGTTTTGTTTTGATAAAGACATCCTAACAAGTGTGAGGTGATACCTTATTGTGATTTTATTTGCATTTCCCTGATAACTAGTGATGTTGAGCATCTTTTCATATATCTTTAGGCCATTTGTGTAACTCCTTTGTAGAAATATCTATTCAAGTTCTTTGCCAACTTTTAATCCACAAGGTTGTTTTGTTGTTGTTGTTGTTATTATATTATTATTTTTGATATTGAGTTGTAAAAGTTCTTTATATAATCTGAATATTAACCTCTTATAAGATATATGGTTTGTAAATATCCTCTCCCATTCTGTAGGCTACTTTTTCACTCTGGGATTGTTTCCTTTGGTGTGCAGATTTTTTTTTTTTATGTGATGTCATTTGCTGATATGTACTTTGGTTGTTTTGCCTTTGATGTCATATATATAAGAAATTATTGTGAAATCAAATGCCAGAAAGGTTTCCCCCTATATTTTATGTAGGAGTTTTACAGTTCAGGTGTTTAATCCATTTTGAATTAACTTTTGTATAGGGTGTAAGGTAAATGTCAAACTACATTCTTTTGCATATGGATATCCAGTTTTCCCAATATCATTTGTTGAAGAGACTGTCATTTCCTCATTGTGTACCCTTGGCACCCTTGTTCAAGATCATTTCACCATATACGCAAGGGTTTATTCCTGGACTCTTTATTCTATTCCATTGGTCTATATGTCTGGTTTCCTACCAATACTTATGGTTTTGATTACTTCCATTCCTAGTTTGTTGAATGTTGTTGTTGTTATTTGTTTTTATTGTGGTAAAATACACATAATGTAAAATTTACCATCTTAACCATTTTGGGGTGTATAGTTCAGTGGTATTAAATACATTCATATTGCTGTGCAATCATTAACACCTATCCATCTCCAGAACTCTTTTCTTCTTGCAAGACTGAAATTCTATACCCATTAATCAATAACTCCCCACTTCTCCCTCCCTGGGCCCCTGGAAACCAACATTATACTTTCTGTCTCTATGATTTTTTTTTTTTTTT
>NC_138373.1:80162754-80198704 GCF_054177405.1 Leptonychotes weddellii
TCTCTATGATTTTTGACTTCTCTGTGTACCTCATATAAGTGGAATAATACAATATTTGCCTTTTGTGACTGGTTTTATTTCGCTTACCATAATGTACTCAAGGTTTACCCATGTTGTAGCATATGTCAAAATTCCCTTCCTTTTCAAGGCTAACTGATTAGCATGGACTTACTTTTGTCATTTTGCTATTTGTTTTCTATATGCCTTATAACTTTATTGTTCCTAATTTTCTACATTTCTTTCCTCTTTTTGTGTTTAGTTGATTTTTTATAGTAAAATATTTCTATTCTTTTCTCATTTTCTTTTATGTATATTCTATAAGTATTTTTTTGTGTTACCATGGATGTTGCATTTAACATCCTAATATTATAGCACACTAATTGAGATTTATACAAATTGAACTTCATTAACATACAAAAACTCTGCTCCTTTACATCTCTGTCTCCATTTCTTTCAGTTGATATAACAAAATTTGATTTTTATATATTGTGTACTTCCAAACAGAAACTAATAATTTTTAAAGTTCATCAGTCTCTTTCAAATTATGTTGAAAAGAAAATGTAGAGTTTCAAGACAAAATTACAGTAATATTGGCCTTTATACTAATAATTTTTAAATCATATTTGTTTTTTAAAGCATGTAGAAAACATCTATATCTAGCATGTACATTTTTTTCCTAAGAGTAGGTCATACTTTCTTGTATGTCATGCTTTAGATTTTTTATGTCATGCTTCAGTTTTTTTAAGTCAGATATTTGAATATTATAATGTGGCAAATCTTGAAATTAGATTACTTCCTTCCTCAGGGTTTGTTGTTGCTACTTATTGTAGGTTATTGTTGTTTGTGTAGTAGCTTTTCTAAACTAGTTTTGTGAACACTGAATTCTTTGTTGTGTGTTTCCACTGAAGTCTCTATTCCTTAGAGTAGTGGTTGGTTGGTGTTTTGACAGAGATTTCCTTAAATTCCTGAATCAGAAAATACACAAAACAAAGAAAATAATCTTCCAGTCTCTCCAGATTGTCTCATGTTGAAGCACCCCTTCAATGCTTGGCCAGGACATTTACAACTTGAACTTAGCTTTTACTTCACACTTGTATATAGTCTAAATGTTAGCCAGAGGTGAAAGCTTACAGTTTTATCAGGTTTATTCAGACCTTACATCTAGCCCTAGGAGTGCACATGGCATTGTAGATTTTCTGATATACTCATGGACTTTTCAAAGTCCTTATTTCCCCATGTATCTCTTCCCCCAGTCTAGTCAGTCTATACATCACTTGCCCCAACTGTTATCCCTTGTCATAGGTAGCTGCACCTAGTAAGTTTCTCCTTAAGTTCTTTTGACAAATGTCACTTGAGAAGCCACGTCATCCCTAGAAAGATCCAAAGTGGGTGAAACAAAGGCAAGACCTTGAGCCAGTCCTCTGTGGAGCTACCAGACAAATCAAAACACTCCCAATTCTTTGAGAATAATGTCTATATTGCTCCCTGTGGTACCAGCAATCTTCATAAGGAATATGGCTATCTTCCTAGCTACTGTTATGCTGGGGTATGACTAGATTCCATAAAAAGTTGACTTAGATATTTTTCATCAACTTAATTATTGCTGATTGGAAAGACAGTTTTAGAATTCTCTATTCTTCTACTTTCAATGACATCAACACCCATCACTTTTTTCTGAAAATTTCTTTTAGAAATTGTACACATTTTTTTTTATTTTTGAATAAAAATAATTGAAATATTCAAAATATTTTGGATACTGTGTTGAAATAACTTTGTAAATTATCCATGAACTCTTGAGAAGAGAGCATTACAGTGTATTTATCAATATTCAATTAATCAGTATTCAGTATTATGAACCAAATAGTATTGTTGTTGTAGACCTTGATTTTTAAGACTGAGAGAAAATATAAAATGCTTTAGTACATTTATATTTTTTGTAGTGCTGCTATATGTTTTTTAAAAATAAATTTTCTGTATTTAGAAGTAATTTTTATCAGATATGTAAAGTTAATTACTGTGTAAATTATATTTTCATTGAAAATTGAAGTTTTTTTATAAATAGGAAATTCCCTTTTCTGTCTTATTGACTGTGATTTTTCCCTTGAATTCTACTTTGTGTGCAGTGTTGTCTCACTGTCTTTTTTCCTATTGTTTGCCTTCACCTAATACATTTCAACCTATCCTTTGTTTTACTATTCAAGAGTTATTATTTGAGATGTATCACTGATAAGCAAGATAATGTAATATTTTTAAACTACATTAATAATTTTTGCCTTTATGTGGAGGTGTTTGAAGTATTTACAGTTAATTTCACATTCATATGTGCTTTTTGTTTATAAAGTTTCTAGATTCTTTCAATTTTTAAAATGTCTTTGTAATATATGTATCTTATTTTTGTTGGCATTATAAGGTAGTGCTTCCCAAACTTATTTATTTATTTTTTACATCAGGGATCATAGAAAATAAATGTGATTATCATCCTGAATTGAATGCACAAGACCATTCCCATCTAGGGTAGCCTTGCCAGCCTTTACTGAACTCTCTAAGGATAAAGGAGACCTATATATTGGTCCACCTGTAACCTGTTAAGAAGAAACTAATATATTACAGTGCACTCTCACAGTTTGGAAGTTCTGTTGAATTGACCATTTACTGTCATTCTTTTTTTAAAAAAGATTTTATTTATTTATTTGACAGAGAGAGACACAGCAAGAGAGGGAACACAAGCAGGGGGAGTGGAAGAGGAAGAAGCAGGCTTCCCGCTGAGCAGGGAGCCCAACGCGGGGCTCGGTCCCAGGACCCTGGGATCATGACCTGCGCTGAAAGCAGACGCTTAATGACTGAGCCACCCACGCACCCCCCATTTACTGTCATTCTTATGGCAAGAGCATACCAATCTTATTTTGGAGAATATGACTTTTTCCCCTCTCCCAGCACATGATTTTAGGTGGGATTTGCATACCTTTCCCTGGGTCATAGACATGTGACTTAGGCTAAACTAATTAGGGTATTCTATTACATCCATCACAGTGATTGAATGAGACAAGTGATAATTCTAAGACAATGAATAATCATGATTAATAACTTTTACAGACAACACCAAAAAGATCTCTTTTCTCTAGATTTGATGGGGTGAGATTCGGATTTGGGCCATGTGCAGTGACCCTCCTGGCATTTTGCTGTGTGGCTTGCTTGCTGACATAGAGAATAAGAGTCAATTGGTGGATCCTAGGGATGTTGTTTTATTCCTGAATTAAGCTATTCCTCAGCCATACAATTATGTGAGCCAATTAATTCCTTAGCTGATGAAGTGATTTTTTTTTAAGATTTTATTTATTTATTTGACACAGAGAGAGCACAAGCAGGCAGAGCTGTAGACAGAGGGAGAGGAAGAAGCAGGCTCCCTGCTGAGCAGAGAGCCCGATGTGGTACTCCAACCCAGAACCCTGGGATCATGACCTGAGCCAAAGGCAGACGCTTAACGACTGAGCCACCCAGGCACCCCTGATGAAGTGATTTGTGACATAGACAAACACTTTATTGTCTTAATAATGTTTATAATTTTTCTTAACATTTTCAACATGTGTTTATTATCAATATCAATAATTAATAACATATATCTTGTGTGGGATACATTATATGATTGCAAAAAAATAAGGCATCTTAAATTCAAAACCAGTATGTTGACTGGTCATTTCTGGGTTGTAGGAGTATAACTTTTAAATCTTCATATTACTTTGTGGTATCTATTACTTCTCTATTAAAAAAATTATGTGTTCACAATTTATTTTTGAAAATAATGGCCCATATTCTCCTTCTAAGAGGCAAACAGGAAATTTCAGGCCCAACTACTGCACTTATAACATTCTACATCTGATCACTCCCACTACTCTTGTCTTGTTGTCTACATAATGCGGAACTTTTAATAATCAGATAATATGTAACCTTAATATTCTCACCCTGTGAATAGCAGCCTTATTCCTGCTTCTAAGAACAAGTCTCTTCCAGCCAAGCTACTTGTCTTCTTTTTCCTCTCATAGTAACTTTTCTTATCTCCCTGGTTGAAGTACTTAAGGATCAGATTAAATACCCCACTTTCCCATTACCCAACCAATGCTCCAGTCAAATATGTAATTCCAAAATATTCTGATTTAATCCACTTCTTTTCTTCTCCACTCTGACAATTCTAATAAAAAAAAGAAAGAAGTCACATTTATCCTGGACTACTGAAGTAGCCATACAACTGGGAAATATTGTCACTGTATTACCTCACGGATGCAAAAGGGATCCTGTAAAGTGCCTGCTTAAAATTCTCCAGTGCCTTTCTGTAGTACTTAGAATACGCTCCAAGTTCTAGTTTATGAAGCCTTATGTGATCTGGCCTTGTCCTACTCTTTGTATTACTTTGGTTTATTCCCCTACTCCTTCCCACCCTCCTTGCCCCCCATCATTTAACTCTACTCAAGCTGGCCTCTTCCATTTCTACCTTAAACCTTTGGACAAGTTACATATTTTTCCCAGAAGAGTCTTTCCTCTGGTATTTAAAAGGTTGGCTCCTTCTTGTCAGTCAGAACACAGCTAAAATGGTAATGTCTACAGAGAAGCTTTCTCTAGCCATTTAATTTCATGTGTCTCTGAAGCTGAATTTTATTATCCAGAATAGCATGCTTTAGCATTGGATGGTTTCTTATCTGTTTATTTAGCGGTTTGTTCCATTATTTCCCAGACTATAATGTAACTTTCCTCATGTGTGTTTTGGCCTTTGCTGTATTCTCAGTATCTAGAACAGTACCTAGCTCATGGTTTGTTATATAAATTATTAAATGAAAGGCTGAGTAAATGAACAGATGAATATTCCATGAGAAAACTTTCATAATTTCCAGGCTAGAATTAATTTCTCCTTCTTTATTGTCACATGGATGGCCTCTAAGTATTACTATGTTATAATGAGATTTGTACATACCTTTCTCCTCCACTATATACCAAGTGATTTGATATAAATGAGTGGTTTTTTCCAATCTTTGTATTTTCCAAGTAAGTACCTTTCACAGTGCCTTAGCGTCTTAGACATAATGGCCATTCATAAATGTTTTTCTAATTGAATTATGTTGCCTTTACAAAATCTTAAGAGTCTCTTATGAGCATTCCTAAGGGAAAGGTTTTTCTCTTGGAACCTCTCTCGAGTCCTTAGGCCAAAATTAATTGCTACTTCTTCTCTGTTTCTATTGTGGTCAGCATATGCTAAGTGTTTTTAACAATATGATTTATATTGTAGACACTTTATCAACATGTTTATTTCCACAGCTAGAATGAGAGGATGTTAGCATTATATCTTAAATATAACAGGGATTAAAAATATCACTGATAATGAATTAAAATAATATTTAGTAATTTGCCAATTGCCATAAAAATGTGAGGAGCTACCAGAGCAGAACATGACATCTGTGAAGATTGAGCAGCCTTTCCAGTTAGTCATTGTAGCCAAATGTAATCATGAATATCTCCAGAGAGGCCTGGACTACAATAGATCCACTACTCAGTCAATTGTAAACAATTGGCTTTGAGAAAACAAAGTTGAAGTTATTTAGGTACATTTTATCTAGCAAAGTCATGAATTCTATGACAATCAAGGATAGCCCATAGTTCACTTTTTGGGGTAAGGAGATGATCCAACTCTTATTTACTCTTCTCTTTTCTATTTTCCAAAAGTAGTCTATTTTAAAAAGATCATATCCATGTTTAGGTGGGGGTGTCAAGAATGTTTACAATAACAAACAATAAGAACAATAAGAACAATCTTTTTAGGGAAAGAACGTTACTCCAGGTATACAGGAATTATAATTTAACTAATTTCCAATAAGATTTTGTCTTACTCTGACAAAACTGGAACATATATCATTAGAACAAAACATCCAACACAAAAAAATATTTATCAAAAATAAAGAGTGCTCGCTTTGGCAGCACAAATACTGTCAAAAATAAAGGAATTTCCTAAGCAGCCAATATTCACACCTTGGATGATTTTTTGAAGAAACATATGTTGGCCAAAACCACCTATAATATATTTGAGAGAACAGGAATTGTGCCATGAGATATAGAGTTATACCTGGAGGAAACCAAACGCTCTTTGATACCTCCATGTAAACATGGATGCAATTTGTTTTTAAATAGGTTACTTTTGCCAGACACTGTAGTCTCTGGGAATATAGTAATGAGCCATACATGATATGCCCTAGATTTTAGAAACTTTCCATTATGGTGGAAAAATTTGGAAGTTCAGCATATACAACATAAGGTAACCATTCTTCTTTAAGCACTTTGTGTTTTATATTTCTTACAAGGTGGAACAGACAAAATTGCAGAATAGTAAACTTATCACTGAAACAAGAAGAGCAGAAGAAAGCAGAGGCCATCCTTCCTCTGCAAATCTTCAGCCTAAGAATTTTGTAGCCATCTAGCCTTGACCTCATTTCTCAGGGCAGTCCAACAAGGGAAGATCTAGAGTCTCCAAGGGATAGATGGATGAACAGTAGAATCTAGAAGATAAGTAGTCCTCCAGAATACCAACAATACACCCTGATTTTGTTGGGGTGTGGGGGAATCACATTCAAATTCTTCTACCATGATTCCATCCTTGGAGTCACTAGATTATTCAAAATATTGACTGGCCTACAGTCAAAGCATCTGGAAAAGTGTCCTCAAATATTCGAGCAAAAAAAGATACTTGTGGAGACCAAACCATTCCTGAGAGTTTAAAAATATTGTTCTATCCATGTTTGATTCTGAAGCTTCTTTGGGACATAATTATGGTGATTGTTATCTTAAATCTTTTTTCTTTCTATGGACATGGTGGTACCACCTTAGCAGTGGTGGCCACTTTTGCCAAGAAGCCACACTTAATCCCCTATGTTATCCATTTTTGACATCATTACTCAGTCCATGGGAAAGCTCCATTTTAGCAGACATTCAGGAATTGAAAGATCTTTATTCTTCCTCATGGTATGTCACTTTCTGAGTGAAGTATTTAAACTCCTGCATGTCAATTTAACAAGAAAAAAAGGGGGTAGGCAGAGATTTATTAACTGGGTCCTGGAAGAGTGCTTTGATCAGACAATTGGAACAGTTCTCCAATCTTGGCATTACAGAATTTGCCTACCACAATTTACTGTTTTACTATGACCCTCAGATACTTAGCTTGCTAAAACCACTTATTTCCGCCAAAATACATTAGTGCCTGGGAAGGCTAAACAGTTTTCTATAAGATACATTGTATTGGGCTAAGGAGCAGGACAGTATTTTCTCTGACTGATGCTAAAAAGTGCAGGTGTCAATATTGGTAGGGCTTCAGGATGGTGTTACTTTTAAGGTATATTTCAGAGAAATACTGTGTAGTTTTCTTTCCAGTACATACACCATCTGCCATTGCCCAAACTGGGAGAAATATTGCATGGTGTCTGTTAAAAAATAAAATTCAGCTGAATAAATTTTAAAGATATTACTGGCTTTATTCAACAATTTATGAAGCCAATTAGCATCCCATCTAGCTGAAAGAAAGGAGCTCTAAGGAGCTCTCCAAAATAAAAGACTATTATAGGCAGAAGGGAGTGGGAACAAGGGAATTATACTAGCAAAAAGTGGATTGGTTGTGGCAAGGTCACTTTCCTTTAGGGGATGGGAGGAATCTATCAGGCAGATTACCTCCCTAGTCCTGAGGAGGTAATTCCTGACTGGTTTAAGATTTAATTTCTGGGAGAGGCCAAAACTGTAATTAAATCTCGGTTTGGTGATGTGGGGCTTAGCAATAAGGATTCCACTTTGGCCCTGTTATCTTGTTTTTAACAAGTCTTCTGATGGGGTGAAAACCATCAACATTGTGGCCTTACAAATTTTTCTTGATTCATGAGAATCCATTTTATCCTCTCTCTTCCTGGTATGCCTGCCCTACATATACATTACATCCCATCTCTCTCCCAGAAATAATTTTTAGACAGGAATGTGTTTATATGATCACTAAAGATTGAACTTCTACTGACATTGTGGTTAATGTCAAAACACAGCTATAATCATATTTATTTGTTTATTTATTCATTTATTTATGACATTAATTCTTCTGTGGAGTTTCAGCTATGTTTATTCTGAGTTTGTTTTTCATTCCCGCATTGCTGTGGGTAAGAATTCCTCATTTTAATCTATACTCTCAACCAGGTGGGAAGAAATTCAAAAAGACTTAGCAAATTATTACTGAATAGTGTCTGTCCTGTGATAATTATTATTGAGAAAAATAGCAGTATCGAGGCCATTTCAAACGAGGCAGTGAGGCAAAAGCTTGTCCTCAGAACATACCTCATTTAAAAAGTCAATGCTTCTCTGCTAGGAAGGTAGGCTAAACACTGACTTCCTTAAGAAATATTTAAGAGTCACCTGTTTGGCTGGGTTGGAAGAGCATGAGACTCTTGGTCTCAGGGTTATAAATTTGAGTTCCGAGTTGGGTGTAGAGATTACTTAAAGTCTTTAAAAAAAATAAATATTTAAGATAACAGCCCTTAAAACTTTAATATGAATTAGTATTTCAGGCTATATATAAACAGTGAGTTATTTTTTTCCTCCTGTAGAAAGATTACACTAATGATTATTGATCTAGAAGTATAGGATGAGAGATAGCCAAGGTAATAACTCTGAACGTTTATACTCTTAGACCAAAAAAAAAAAAAAAAGGCACTTGTCAAACTTTAGAAAATACTATGTAAGTTTGTTTATTTTTCACCAAAGTGGAATATCTTACTGCATTATGTGTTGGCACTTTATAAAGCATCTAGGCAGGATACTCTACCAGTTTAGGGTCAGGGCAAATAATGATGCAGAAAAAAGATATTGGCATTGTAGTATTACACCATCTGTAAGTAACCACTATGTTGAATTTTCTATGGAAAAGGGACATGATATCACTAGTGCCTTAAGCTTAAACTTCTTAGTGTATTATAAACTGGAAATCACAGTGATCTGAATGCTTATGAAGCACTAGAAACCAGAGAATATGAAAACCTGTAGGTGAAAACTTTAAATATTGCATATTTCATTGGATGTTTCTTTCTCCATGTTGCAAATATCAATTATTAAATACTCCCAACATTATTTAAGTAGTCCGTTTTAATCATAATATTTTACATGTGTACTTATACCACCATAATGAAAGCTCCCAATGTGTTTTACAGACTATACACAGCTTTATTAATGAAATGGAGCTATCTCCACTAAAAGCACATTTTTATCCAAGATAATTGTAAAATGCAATAGTCATAGATTATGTTAATAGACAAGAGAAAGAACATGAATAAATAAAAGCCATAGATAATCCCCCAAACCTAATTTTAAAGACTGTTTTAAATTTTCTTCTTCTACCAAACCTTTATAAGGGCTGCTAACAAGTAATAAAATTGACTGATTGCCATTTCATTTCCCCTTCCTTCTGTTACTCACCTACTGGTGGAAATGCTAACGAGCATGTGAATAGCCAATAGGCAGGTAGTAGAGGAAACAGGAAGAAAAGGTGGAACAGAGGTAATCCACCACCTAGATAATCAGCTCATGAATAACAGAGTTGACTGAAAGATAACACTTCAGTAAGTACTGTAATAAACTCAGTGATCAGTATTCTCAGTGGCTTAGTGGAAGGAAAGAGAACTACTGTCTTTACGACTACAGGGAAGTCCATGATTTTTACAGAATTTATACTGCAAAAAGGATATCAGTCTTCAATGCAAAAAAAATCTGTGTTGTTTGAACTGGAGGGTTTAGATCATCTCTAAAAATGCCTTTTTTTGTGTTACATAAAGGCTCCAAGTTTACCAGACGGCTTAAGGGGCACACATGTATCATCATGATGCTATCGCTGCTTATAAGAACCACCAGTCACAGAATTCAAGAGGCACAGTATGTGACAATGTGGATTGTTTTGATCTTCTCCAAATTATGTTTTCCTTAACTGCCTGAAGTTACAGATTATTTCCTTGGAGACACAGGGAAGCTTGTGAGAAGATGGATAGTTGGGTATAATGACGGCACTGTGGCCTGATAAAGCTGCACATCTATCTGTAATAATTTTGCTTGGGTACACAGTTTATCACAGTTATTTTTAACATCACTCCTAATCGAGGATCATGTCTTTAGTTTAGTTTTGTTTTGTTTTCCTTGCTCTATCACAAAGTTCTATAAGGAGTTTTGGAAGTAATCCAAGTAAGGAAGTAGGAAGGAAGGAAGGGAGTAAGGAAGAGTTGGTTGTTCATCCAAGTAAGGAAACGTTGGTTGTTCAATGGCAAGAAATAGAAGCAATGGCTGTCTTCCTCCTAGATCTCTTTCAATCTATTTATTTTCTATAATAGTTTTATATATATCTGCCAGAAAACGCTCCAATAACAAGTAAAATTCTTTCTTGTTTAGAAATTTTACCTTCCTAGTCCACTAAAGATTTATTATATTTCTTCAATGTTCTCAATGAGATTAAGTCTCCATTTTTTTTTTCTTTGTAGGAGTCAATTATTCTCTCACCACCTTTAGGCAGTTGCACTTTCCAAGGGCCATTTGTACTTTGCAAAACAATATTTTGACTTCTAGATCTAGAGTCTTACCAATGCCAAAGCATTAATTCTCCTCTTTCAGAATGTTGAACATTGGCAAATTAGTTTAGTGACCTCACCTCGAGATATATACTTAATACCACATATTTGTATTGGGTATATTAAAATTCCTGCATTTGTCACTCCTAATTGGGTCCTAAGCAGAAAAAAAAGCAGTTCACAGCATGCCCTCTGTGAGCTGTCATAAACAGAAATATGAGGCAGTGCCAAATTCTCCAAGGCTTGACAGCCGATGATTAGGATGTTTTAATTTAGTGGACATATAGAACTTCTTCTGACGTCTAAATGGGTGAGTGCCATAAGTAATCTATTTTTTGCACACATTCAAATTTAGACTGAACAAAAAGTAGCTTAAAGTAGCACTTTAAAGAAACAGAGTCAACAGAGGAGTTGATTTCAGCATAGCATTGAATTTAGAAGTATGTTGACAGGATAAAATAATTAAATCACAACTGAAATAATTAAAATAGATTTTACACATTTTCTTTCTCAAACATTCATAATATTAAGGTAATATATGCACAAGAAAGTGCTAATTTAGAAAGATTTCTGTATTTTTTTCTTTTTTTTTTTTCCTCTTCTTCTGTGGTCTGCCTTTTAGCTCAGTTACTTGCATCTCTTTAGAATGAATCCAACATGCTGGGAAACATGAATAGGGAAGATTATATGTAGCCTCTTTTTACTTGGAGGGAGAGAATATGTAATGGATAATGGAAAAACCTACTGAAACATGCTTCAGGTTAGACTGCTGGATAGTTATGATACTTTAATTGGTATATTTTATTTGAATGAAACTGCTCTACAAAATTCTAAGTGAAGAAAGTCTCACATTCTTTCTTTTATTTGCCTTTTTTTTTTCCTTTTTTTGCTTTTCTTCCTGCAAATGTTGAAACTATTTGGAACTATTGGAGAAATGAGAACTTGTAGATCCACTCTATGATTTTAGACTTCTATGAAAGTTTTATTCACTCTCAGATTGTTCCCTCAACCCACCCATTTGTTGCTTTCTGTGATCCAAGATAAAATTTTGAATTTTCAACTTTAAATTGTGATTGTTCATAGAATGTTAATAATGAATGATGAAGAACAGTTATTCTCCAGTTGTTACAAAACTCTTGAAAAATTTTTGTTCTACTCTTAAGAGTATGTTTTGATAATGGGAAAAGGACGAATCCTAATGTAATTTTGAGGTGAGTAGGAAAATTTACCTTTGAAGTAGGGAATGAGAAAAACACCAGAACAGAAGACTTTAAAAACCATCTTGCCTACCTAACACTTTTTTTTTTTTTCTGAGATAACCTTGGATACAAACACCAGAATATATAGCTTTATTCCTCTGCCATGATTTATAAGAAGAATATATTGACTGTTAGTTAATGATGAAATAATTCTCATCAGCATTTGAATTTGAATTTATAAATCACCTTTTTCTTGGTAAAATTTATCTTAGGAAGAAACAATTTATAAAGAATGAGAACTGTCCTGGCTTCATCACTGTTAGAGGACTACACAATTGGATAATTAGGACAGAATCAGAAAACTGCATCTTATTTTAATGTGCATCAGTTTGCTTGATGGGAGCCAACAACATTTCATATGTATAATCTTTCCACTTTAAACTGAATTGGCTAGAATAGTTAGAGATCACAGTTGTCTTAATTATTTTTAGGAATAGGGGATACTAATAAAAGTTTTTATCAGAATATTTGCAGCAACATGAGTAGAGTGAAATGAAACAGTTGACCTGACCTCAGTGATTTGCGTATGGAATCCTGTGTATCACCTAATGACACTAGCACTGAATCTAATAATTACTACTTTTTCCCAAAACTTTTCTGACTTTTCTGGTCTTTTTTCCTCCAACCACACAGGTTTGTTTCGTTGTTGTTATTTTGTGTTTAATTTGTTTTGGTTTTTGTTAAAAGTAGAGAGGAATAAAATTGACTAAGAGAATATAGAATAGTAGAGAAAAGATAAAGAATACATGAATAGGTACTTTCCGTTAGACTTTAGACAGTACAGAATTGTGCATACAGAGCATTGAAGGGTATAAGAAGGGTAAGCCACTGATTAGACCGAACCTGGTATACTCCATTTATTTCTAGTCAAAATGATTTAAGGGATACCAGGAAAAACAGGAGCATATTCACAGAGGGGCTCCCAGAATTTTTTTATGAAGTATTAGGCTTGTCATATATTAAAATAGTTATTTCTTGGCCTGCCTTTTGATTTCTTTCAGAGTGAGTTCTGCCTAATTATATGGGTAAATGTTATTATGAAATATCTTTACATTCACAAATGCTAAGGTAGTCATTATGGAAATACAATAAAGATAGCATATATATAAAACTTTACTATCAACAATGCATTTTCACCTTTATTATTTAACTCTCAGAGTTATCCTATGTACCAATGAGACCAGCTATTATGCTACAGTAACAATATCTAAAATTGCAAGTCTTATTTCTTGCTCATTATATATATTTACTGTGGATAAGCTAGAGGTTTTGCTCTGTATTATAGCATTCAGGAATTTAGGTTGCCTGAAGCTTCATCTCAATATATTATTCTACAATCTCCACAGCAATAATAATAATTTAAAAAAATAGTGTATTGTGCACTGACATTGAAAGTTTCCATCCAGAAATGACCATCATTTAACATTTCACATTTAATTGGCTAAAGCAAGTCACATGGTCACATCTAACCTCAAAGGGAGTGGGGAAATAAAACTCTACCAATTGCCTAGAAAGGAGCATGCTCAGAAATATATCTTGAATGCACTGATGACTACTATACTCAAGGAGGTAATTATTTTTCTTCATATTTCACAGATTTATTTATTTACTCATGCATGTATTCCACATACTGTATTGGGTACATTCACTTACAAGTCTCCTTTCTCTCAAAAGAGATCAAGAGACAGGCCAAGGGACACAGATATGTATGTAACAGAGACTTTAAAATCAGTTAAATGGGAGCTAACAGGCTAGAAATTAAATTCAGTGCTTTGTGTTCAATTACCTTTCCTTACTGTATCTATTGAAGTGTCCTCAGTTTACTGTGATGGAACAGTATTTAACTGCCATGATGATCGTTTTTCCAATATTTACCATTATAAGATTGCCAAGGAGTCTCACTGCTGGGCTGATGGTGTACTGTGAAGTTATAAGTTTCTTAGGAAGTGAGATTAACCATTATCAAATGAAGATTTTCAAATGGGGTCTCTTTATTTATTCAGTCATAATAAGTAAATAATAACTTAGCTACTTTAACTAGCTATCCCACCAATGCTAGATGCACTGCCTCACCTTGATGAATGTGTTAAGTAAATGGAAGCATATTAGCTGGAGCTGAAATTTTTTGTTTCTCTAATGTTCATTTAGATTTCAGTTTTCCTCTCTAAAGCTCTCAATACCTGACAGGTGACATTTAAAAAATATTATGTACACATGGACATGTCTATCAGTTTCTTCACTTGAGAAATGCCTTCAGTCTTCTCAATTCTTGTTTTTGCATACCTAAGACAACTTTTCATGCCCTCTTAAAGTTTGGTTTTAGCAAGTCATTCTCAAGTTTGATTCACTAACATCTGCACATTGAGCTCCAGGTAACTTATGGGTTCTCACTTTGCTTAATTTTTAACAACTTTTTAAAAATGTGATTCACTGGAAACTCATATCAACCAAAATCAGCGGAGGATGTTTCCCTGGTGTAGCTGTATGTTCTGAAATTCATACTGAATTATTTTTATATGTTCCCGACTTCTTCCTTTCAAATTTCCTGTGTAATGTTGAGTTTAATTCCTCATGCCCTCACAATGTATCACTGATGTGATCATGAATAATCTCTGAATTGTACACAAATCTATGTGTGTTCATTACCAGACATGCCTTTGTTAATAAAAAAAAAAATCAGTAAAACAAAGTGTTTTATTCAGGGTTCTTGGTTAAAAGCAACAGGGGAGAAAACAGTACTTTTAAGCAATAAGGGAATCATCACAAGCAAATTTGGATTCAGAAAATCAGCAGAAAGCTGACAAACCAAGGCTGGAAATTGGCAGAAGCCAAAGGAGCTCTGGCCAGTGAACGGCAGGAATCACGTAAAGGGCATGCATCAGAAACCATATGGTTTGCAAACCATCCAGGCTGCTGCTGGAAATCTGACCTCCAAGCATTCCCTCTGCCACTAGCACAAGATCCCACTTTTAAGGGTTTCTGATTGACTGAGATTAAGTCACATGTCCAACTCCTGGCTATAACTGAGTGGAAAAGGGAAGTGGGTGGAAAGGGGAAGGAAATTAAGTGGAAAAGGGAAGAGTCTGCCTGCTTGCTCCAACAAAACTAACAGCTTATGGAAGTTTGCTGTGGGAGGGTGAACCTCAGCAATTTCCATTCAAATAAGAATACACAAATTATGAAATTCCTACAAAGGAGATATCTGTATATAGCAGTAACAATAGGGAAGAGTGGGGTGGGATATAGAACCCGAAATGTAAAAAAAAAAAAAAAAAAATTAAAAAGCGAAGTGTACACTTCTCAGAAGTTCTCATGTACATATGATTTGTAAAAGCCTTACCTGCTAACATTTTTTCTAATTTTTAAAGAACTACTAAGGAAAATAGAACGGTTTTATTTTTCAGATAAGTCTGTTTTTGTTTTAAAATGTATTTTGTATGAAACTTTTATTGTTCTTATTTTTTGTTCTTTAAGCACCCATGACAGGTCTCAGTTGCCACAGTAGATTGTACAGGACACTAGGAGAATTATCTAATTTGTACCACAATGACTTAGAAGAAATTTACCAAAAATGAAATAAAAGAATATGTAACGCCTATATATCATTACCCTGAGGGATTTACAAAAGACTAATAAACAATGCTGTTCCTTTCAAACTGATGCTTTTCCTGGTATCTTGTGGTTTTATACATCGTTTCTCTAATTGTCTAGGAAATTTCTGCATCAAAATTACCTGGAGGACAACATGCTTATATAAATGCAGAGTTGGGGGCACCTTCCAGAACCACTGAGTCTGAGTTTGGGATGATGAGATTAGAAATACACATATTCAAGAAACATCTCAAATATATTTGAATATTTAAGAATATGTGTATTAGAAATTGTTCTCAGTAGCACAAACAGGTTAATTTAAGTTGGATCAAGTTTCATAAATAAGAAAAACAAAAAAAACAGGAGGCTCAAGATGAATCTGAAAAGGAAAATCATCAGGGAATTACCTAAATTTTTGAAATCTTAATCTCTAATATGTGATCACTGTTATGTTCCAGAAGCCAAGATATCTGGGCTGCTGCATCGAAAGTTTTTAGGTGCTTACAAATGTTTTTACAATAAAAGTGGGATTTTCTCTGTGGGCCAAAGTCATCTCCTATTTTTCCTAAGTAAATAATACAAAATTTACTAGAGATTTATGAGAATCGTAACCCAGGTTTTTAAAATAAGATTTTCTTGCATGTGATTTTTTAAGCATTGCTGAAGGAAAAGTTATTTTGAATGAAAGAGATACTGTGAAGGAAAGGGAAGTTACCGGCCCACCTTTAGACAGCTTCTGGCTTTAGAGTGTTCTAGCAAACTGTATTGAAATGAATGGAAGCAATTATAAAAGGAAGCTGCTGACCTTTCTGAAAAGGCTGCCAATCCATAATACCTCCTGCAATGCTCATCCCCTTTATTCGTGCTTAACAAACCTTGTCACCCTTGTCGCAGTGCCTCAGAACCCCTTGTTAACTTCTCCCCTTCTGTTGTCTTTAGGGTATCTGCAGCACTTCTGTCTGCTGAAATACCTCTCAATTGCCAATTAAAGGAAGTTTAAGAATGAGTACCTAGGGATGAATTAACCTAGCAAGTTAACCTGGGGGAAGAATGGGTTAGGGATACAAAGGCTCATCATCATAGTCTTACATATTTACCTACTCATCTGACATACTTGGGAAAAGGTATCTGTTATATATTTGCTCAAAAATCAGGAAGCATTGTGATTCAGTTTTGCAGGGTGTAAACAATTTGAAAAAACAATCACCAGAATCTTCCAAAGGCTTCTCTCCCACCATTGTGTTCATTTTCCCTCAAGTGAAAAAATGCTAATATTTAAGCACTGCTTTGCAGAAACACTTAACAGGTACCTGTAGGTAGTATAAAGCAATTCCTCAAGGTGGGTCTTATCCAGAATATCTTCTTGCTTTATAATGCCGACTTAACACATAAACCCCTGGATCATCCCTGTTTGGATTAACAATCATTTGAATGATTATTAAGCAGAATTCTCTAGAATTGAATAGTTCTGGCTCTCAGATAAGAAAAAAAAATCCACATTTAAATTATCCGATATATGAACATCTAATCAAGTTTTTATTTATTCATTTTTTTTAATTTCCTTTGGTTTGTGTTTCTGATTTTCTGCACTCATATCAATTAGTTTTCTTGAAGGGACACTTTAGACAATGAGCCCTTAGTACCTATCACTGAATGACTAGTTAGCCTGCTTGCGGTAGGAGAGTAGAGAAATAAGATGGGAGAATTTAAAGTATGCAGTGCATTTGATCCTAAGGTACTCTTATTGTCCATAAATATCATGAATTGCTGCTAATATTGTTGACAACATGTATAACCTTATTTATGTTCATAAAGGTTGGGGAAATGGCATAAAATGAGCCTTAACTATTATGTTCTAAGCCATTTCCATGTATGTAATTTAACATCTCAGTAACTCTGTGATGTTATTCTTAATTCTACTTTTTAGATGAGGAACCTGAAATAGATACAGATGAAGTTATTTGTCTAAAGCCATTTGGCTAGTGAGAGGCAGCTGAGAAATTCAAATTCAGATAGAATTTCCTAGTTCAAATAGAATTTTCTCTGGATCCAGAGTCAAAGTTTCGTTTCTCTCCCCATATTTTACCATGCTCCTTATAAATAAATCCGTTACCAGATCAATAGGTACCAAATATCAAGTAAAAACAAACAAAAACACAAAATCAGAGATTACTGGTTATGTTACTTCTAACTAGATGATTCAAAGGGACGTTGGAGTCTATAAAAAGTTAATTTGTAAAAATATGTCTTTCTACAAGTTTTATCAATATCATCTGAAAAGAGTTTGTTTCTTGGGGTTCACCCAATTTCACATTGGACTGGAAAGATAATATAATCCAGGTGAAGAGAAGTACAGATGTAAGAAATGAATAGAAAGTGTCTATAGCTATCACTTAATTCAAATTCCCAGTTCTAAAGATGATGTCACTGAGACATAATGCAACTTGCCCAAGTTATATAGGAATTATGGCAAACATACTATATTGCATGCCTTTACCTTTTTTTATGTGAGTGGATATGTTAGCGTAAATTATTTTTGTTTCTTCATATTGACCCTTGTTAATACATTTATATAAGAATCAGTATTTCCCCTTTCTCCGTGTTTTCTGTGGAAATTTAAAAACAGAGCCACATTTGTACTTACAATAAACTTTCGCCATTGTAACTCTTCCCTTCTCCCATATTTCCAAAGCCTGTTATCTTCATATCGGACTTATTTTAAGATGACTGAGATCCTAGGGAAGCCTCAATAGTACAGCACCCCTTCCTCACAGGTAAGCATTTTTCACGGATAAGGACTTCAAGTACAAGGACTTGCAGGTACATCAGAAGTTAGTGGGGGCTAGTTTGGTTGTGCCAGGCCATACTGGTACCTTGTTTAAAAAAAAAAAAAAAATGGAGGCCTTTTTTTTTCTCTACCCCATTTCTTACCCTCTGTACAGTGTCACTTCCAGCCTCCTGCACCAACATTTCAGGAAGATTCCTCTCAAAATGCTATCAGCATGCTGGGGATTTGTATTCCAAATGCTTTCATTAGTATGTCTTCACATTCGAATATTCCATAGTGTTTCTTCCTTCTTTAAGTTAGATCCACTGTCAAGGTTATTCATAAGAGAGAAAAAGTACTACCATTTAAGAAATTATTCATGATTTAAAATATAATGATCTCACTGATATGAGGAATTCTTAATCTCAGGAAACCAAACTGAGGGTAGCTGGAGTGGTGGGGGCTGGGGAAAATGGGGTGGCTGGGTGATAGACGTTGGGAAGGGTGTGTGCTATGGTGAGTGCTGTGAATTGTGTAAGACTGTTGAATCACAGACCTGTACCTCTGAAACAAATAATACATTATATGTTAAAAAAAGAAGAAGATAGCAGGAGGGGAAAAATGAAGGGGGGGAAATCGGAGGAGGAGACGAACCATGAGAGATTATAGACTCTGAGAAACCAACTGAGGGTTCTAGAGGGGAGAGGGGTGGTGGGATGGGTTAGCCTGGTGATGGGTATTAAAGAGGGCAGGTATTGAATGGAGCACTGGGTGTTATACTCAAACGATGAATCATGGAACACTACATCAAAAACTAATGATGTAATGTATGTGATTAACATAATAAAATAAAATTAAAAATAAATAAATAAAAATAAAATATAATGTTTAAAATATGGCTTTATTTAACTTGAAGTAAGTTCTTATTAATGCGTTAATATTTTTTTTTTAAAGATTTTATTTATTCATTTGAGACACAGAGATACAGAGAGAGAGAGAGAGAAAGCATGAGCAGGGAGAGAGGCAGAGGGACAAGCAAGGCTCCTCGCTGAACCAGGAGCCCGATGTGGGACTCGATCCCAGGACCCTGTGATCGTGACCTGAGCCGAAGGCAGATGCTTAACCATCTGAGCCACCCAGGTGCCCCTTAATGCGTTAATATTTGAAAAAGTGCCTTATGTTGGGCCAGGTGGAATAAAAACTATGTGTACATATATATATGTATATTTTTTCCAGTTTCTTTGTGAACATTAAGCTGTTGCAAACATACAAAGCATCAAAGAATAGCCCTCTTTAACTTTATACAAATGAACAATATTCCTTTTACCCTTTCTTGATTAGCAACCCCATTCCCATTGTTGGACAAGTAATGACTCAAAGCCGTGTGTTGATTCTGATGAAGATCCCTGAGAGTTATAGAGGGAACCATCAGAGTTGAGGCTAATGATAAAATCAACCAAGTTAAAAAGAATAAGAGGCAGTCCCAATGCCAAACACTAGAGAGGTGAGATGAAGTCTTCTCCCCGTTTCTTTCCTCTCCCCCATGCTCAAGGATCCCTGGTAGTCAGAGAAGAACTGAGCTCATATTACCTCATTTTCCTCTCCAATTTTGTAAGAGCCTTTTAGAAGAAAAGATATATTTTCACAAACGGTATCCCCAACCTTACTCTAATTGCTCAGCGTGCTCTCAACAATCTGACTTTATATAATGAAAAAAGTCTGGTGTAAGTATTCCTGAGGCTCTTTGTGGAACTTTAATATATTTCATATTTACGGACTAGGTCATAATTTCTTTTCCCACATCTTGTACTTTGATCTCATCCTCAGCTAAATAAGTGCCTTATGAAGAGAAAAAAAAAAGTTGATTTACGTACTATAGTAATTAAGAACTAAAAAGATGCTTTCCCAGCTGTTGCTTTTGAAGTCAAGTTTAGTTAGTGGCAAGGTGCCAATTTTCAATTAGAAATAAGATTTTTATTTAAAAAGTATAATGTGTTTTCTTATGTCAATAATTCATTTTTAGCATTTTTTTAAAAAAATTCTTTTCTACTAACAGGGGCCCAAACCTTCAATTATTAAAGGCTGAGTCTTTTGACTATGGTATAGCATTCTATCTTTGTTCAGCATTTGTTAGGCTGAAATAAAAGTCTTTCCCTTATTTCTCCTGAGTGCTTCAAGGACATTTTAGCTAGGAAATACTGTCCTATTTTTGTTTCATCTCTAAAAAAATTATTATAAATACACATGTGCATATATACTCTGTGCTTAAGATTTGAAATTGAAGCTGAAGGACATAGGTACTAGTGTTAATTCAAGTCAACTTGATGGTAATTTAAGCTTTTTCTTCTCTTATCTCTTCTTATAATAGGAAAGATGGGCTCACCTAACCTGGACACATAAGCCAGTTCTCTTAGGTTACCAGAAGGGAAAGTCTAGGAGTGACTTATTAGTCTGATGGGAATTGGCCTTGACTTTGGCTCAAAACAGAGCCTAAGGTACTCGAAAGATATGCCTTTACCTGAATACCATGCCCAAGAAGTACTGAGTACAATGGATGCTTTCTCTATCTTTCTATAAAAACATTGTTTTCATTTTTGTCTTATGGGCCAAACTCAGTAGAATTAATATTTACATGATTTTCCATTAAAGGGGGGGAAAAAAAAAGAAAGAAAATGTTTTCATTTCTTTCCTCCTGTCATTTTTCCTCCCCTGGTTTTGGCTTCTTTCTGGGTCAGTAATGGTCAATGCTAACAAAGTTGGTCCAACTTCAAGTTCTCATTATAAGGTAATTAACTTGGCATCACAGCAGCTCTTGGCAGCTATGGCTTTTGACTTAGAGATAGCTAAAAAAACTGGGCAGAGCTTTAATTCACTGCCAACTTAATTGTGTGTGTGTAAAACCAAAATTTAACAATACATTTTTCTCCACCTCAGGAATGTTTGACTAGTGATAATTACAGTGATAGATATTTGAATTGTGGGTCCAGGTGGGGAATTAGGAGGAGGCTTAGTATCTAAGCATGAGTCTTAAGAGAAGGCTATTTAACATTTCTTGTTATTATGTTTTAAGTTAGATAATATTAAGATCTCTTCAAAGAAAAGGAGTTGTCTTCCCTGCTATTGCTTTAAATAGATCGGATAATCTGAACTCATATATTAAGAAGTTGATCTGCTTCTTCCAAGCCCAATTATTTGAAAGACATTAAACTTTTAATTATCTAGAGAATTTTAGGAATGAAGGAGAAAAAAGAAAGTAGACGAGGGAGCGGATCACCAAAAATATTCTTATTTTATCTACTGATGTAGCAAATCTTTAGCTCTATTTAAATGCAACTCTTGGCTTATCCCTTATCTGCAGCCATCCAGCTGATCACAGCTAGAAAAAAAGCACAACCATTTTGGCTTATTTCACTTACCATTCATTACCGTTAAATTTTGGCAGGCCCTTAGTGTTAACTGGCATTTCTATTACATTTTATTTGTCCAATTAATAGTCAGAAATGACTTCTACAAATTTCCTTTTCTTTTCTCAAACCTGCAATGCCTTCTTTTCCTTATTCACTTGCAGTGATAACCTTACTTTCTATGCCACTCAGAAAACAGACCCAATCAGCAATCAGCTGATTTCCGCGAGTCCAACCATCACCCATTTGTATCTCTGCTTTCATATTTGACTTATCTCCTATCTGTTTGGATGAACAATACATGCTTCAGTCTAGGGACAACCCCTTCTCTTGTGCTCTGGATCCATCTCCTTCACCTGTTCAAGAACATTGCTCCAGGAAATCTACCTTCATTTTTTTGAATTATCAATTTTTTATTATCTAGTTAATCATCCCCACCGGCATACAAATGGACTGTAATTTCTCCCATTACAAGAAATATTTAAAAGAGATAAAAGACCCACCCCTTTCTATTATTCATTTTCATTTATTTATATTAACAGCAAAGCCCCTTGAATAAGTGGTCTAAATTCCAGTTCCTCTCTTCCAATGCACTAATGAGTATACTTCCATAAAGCTTTCCTCCTAACACAAACTGCTCTTGTCAAGGGCAGTTAATACTGACCTCTCAGCAGCAGGTGACAGAACTGATCTTCATTTCTCTGTAATGTTGTCTTCACTGGCATTTAAGATACCACATCACCCTTCTGAATTTCTTCTACCTTACTTACTGTTCTGTTCCCTTATCAGTCTCCTTTGCTTGTGACTACTTATCTCCAGGACCTCTTCACACTGGTGTGCCCTAGGTTTGAATCTTTGGACCACACTCTCTACACTCACACACTCCATGACCTCATTCATCTTGTTGCACTGAATCCCAATTATATGCTGAAAACTCCTAAATTTAGATCTTTGGCCTGTATCATTTTCCTGCATTCTTGGATCTCTTATAGTCATTAAGTCATTAGGCCACATGATAATCAGTGGGATATCAATAGATATCAAAATTACAATTCAGTTCCCCCCCTCCCACCCGACATCATCTCCCACTACATGCATATTTACCTGCTTTCTAGCAAACTTTCTCATTTCAGTAACTAGGAATTCAGTATTTCTAGTTGCCCAAGCTAAAAAATCTTGGCACAAGTCTTAACTCCCTCTGTTTCTCAATACCCACATCCAATCCATCAGAAAATTCTCCAGTTCTATCTTCAAAATATATCAAGAAATCCATCACTTTTGCTACCTTTTCTGTATCACCCTAAAGTACCATGATGTATTTTCCTGAATCATTCATTAGCTTTTTAGCTGGTATCTTTGCTTATGTCCTCTTCTATCCTAAAGTTAGAAGTCATAATAATTCTTAAAAACAAAACAAAACAAAAGAGCAATTAAGTTAGATCATGGCGTTCCTTTTACCAAAATAATCCAGTCATTCCCTAAGCCTCACAGTAAAAGCCCGAGTTCTCTCAGGTGTTTCTAAGGCTAGATCCAAGTTGGCACTTTTCTGACTTCGTCACCTAACCTCCTCCCTCCACAGTTTACTTTTAAACACCTCTTCTTACCTCCTCGCTGTTTTTCTAAGAGTCTAGCCTTGCTTTCCTCTCAGGGATTTCTCACCTGCTTTTTCCTCACTTTCTAATGCCCCTCCCTCCTACTGAGGAGTCAAGCTCCTGCCAAAAAACCTGTATGTGATTTTTTAGGCCTGGCCACAGCAATACAAAGGCTTCCAGCTAGCAGGCCTCATGGGGAGAGCTGCCTTCCCCACACCAGCCTTGGTGCATGGCCAGTGCTTACAGACTGTGGAGGGAGGTGCAGTCAGGGACTCAGGCCCCTCTGGTCAGCCATGCTCCTACACAGATTTGCTGCTCTCGCCCAGGCATCTTCATTCCCAGGTGTCTTTCTCTTGGGTCTTCAGGTCAAGGTCTTCAGTTCAGTCCTTACTGGGGGAAGAGGAACCATGAAGACACTTTTTCAACTTTGGATCAGTGCTCAGTGCTTTTTCACTCCTAGCCTCCATCTCCCTTGTCCCAGCTTTCAGGTCCATAAAACTGCAGGGGCCTTTTTTGGGGGACTCCCTCAACAGTAAGAGGACTCCCACATCTGTATCAACCTACCTGGTTTTCAGCCAGTGTGCCATCCCATGAGGAAAATGAAACAGGGGAGTTGAAGTTTTCCCTGGTTTTTACCTCTTGCTTATACTAGTGTAATAAGTGACTAAAGACTTGATTGTTCCTTTCATTATTGGCTTCTTGATTTAATCCACTATTCCAACACCTGGCAGTTCAGCTCTCTCCAGCTCAGCTGAGTTTCTGACACCTATTAACTGAATGGCTGAATTCCTTGTTCAAATCTCTCTCTTTTTAATATAGCTTTCACTGACCAAGGCATTTAAAATAATTATTCCCTCCCCAAATTTCCTGTATTTCTCCCTTGCTTTGTTTTTCTCCATGGTATTTATCCTCGTCTAACGTACTATATATTTTATGCATTTATTTTTTTATTGTCAATTTCCTCCTACTTAGTATAAGATTTCTGAAGCCAGTTTTATTTTTCGCACCCTGTGTATCTTCAGTTTCTAGAACGGTACATGGCATATAGCAAGTGCTCAACAACAACAAAACAACAAATTGTTGAATAAACTGTCTGGAAGGGACAGAGAGAAAAGCAGTATGCAAAGGTAAAACTCTTGCTTCATTCTCTGCCTATCAATGGTTGGAAAAACCTGACTGTGGTTACCCTTTCTTCACCCCTAAGCCCACTTAGGGGCTATTAGCCATACTTGGAATATAAGATAAGTGAGTCCCTAAGGCCTTTCACCTACTGTCTCAGGAGGCCCACTAGGATTTGAATTTACTAAAAAATATATGGGGATTTACTAAGACGATCTCAGAGTTTGTACCAGTTAGAAGTGACTATATGAGGTGCTGTTTAGTGTTGCAGTATCTTAAACTGATGAGTTGAGGTGAACTCAGAACATCAAGTTTGCTTTAAGGCAATTGTCCTATTGTAAAAGCATAATGCTACATCTTGAGAAAGGGGTATATTGATATAATTTTGTATTGGTAACCTAATTTGGCAACAAAATTTTTCAAATGATAATTACTTTAAAAACAGACATTTCCAATAGGTGTATAACTTTTAAATCCCTAATATACTTATGAGTTATATTAAAAATAGCTATTGAATGACACCAAAATTTAAGATAAATTCAATCATAAATCATTATCTCTTTAAGTATGTATGTTCACATTTCTCTGTAAAGTATGGTAATTTCATTTAATTTTTTCCAAGCTATATAGTTTTTTGTTCAAGAATTTTCAGCAACTTCCAAATCATACTTTTGAACAAAATGGTAATAGTCACTCTAGTTGGAGGAAACATATCCCCCCCCTTTGGATACCTTTGGAGTTTGAAGACTTTTCAATCTATTTCAAGTTATAAGGCCATTTGTGTTCTCTCTAGGTTAGAAACAATACACTTCTATTTCTGTGGTAGGAACTATCTACATTATTTATACTCAAAATTAGTTTAGTCAACCATTTATTAAAAAGTATTTATTGAGTATTAATTATCTTCTGGGTGATTTCATAGGCACCAATACAAAATTCAAAGCCCAAAGGGAGAGACAGATGAAATAACTAATTTAATTTCAGGTGTTGTGATTTTAAAACATGTAATAATAGATAATAGGAACATATGGTGTTATAAAGAAAGTGAAACAGTGTGTGGGTTCCTAGAGTTAACATAACATTGACAGGAAGATAAATATTTAATATCTAAATATGAATTTATATATATGTAGACAGAGACAGAGAAACAGAGAAAGAATAAGACATAATAGATGGATTATCAGCAAGAGCTTTGTATATATGTGATATTGCCACAGGCCCATGTGCAAAACAGAAGTAAATCATATGAGGGTGCCTGGGTGGCTCAGTTGGTTAGGCGACTGCCTTCGGCTCAGGTCATGATCCTGGAGTCCCTGGATCGAGTCCTGCATCGGGCTCCCTGCTCAGCAGGGAGTCTGCTTCTCCCTCTGACCCTCTCCCCTCTCGTGCTCTCTGTCTCTCATTCTCTCTCTCAAATAAATAAAATCTTTAAAAAAAAAAAGTATAGGGCACCTGGGTGGCTCAGTTGGTTAAGCGACTGCCTCCGGCTCAGGTCATGATCCTGGAGTCCCAGAATCGAGTCCTGCATCGGGCTCCCTGCTCAGCGGGAGTCTGCTTCTCCCTCTGACCCTCCCCCCTCTCATGTGCTCTCTCTCTCTCATTCTCTCTCTCTCAAATAAATAAATAAAATCTTTAAAAAAAAAAAGAAGTAAATCATATGAAAGAATGAGACATGACAAGATTTTACTTGGATGAAAGAATTCCATACAGGAAAGAAATTAAAAAAAAAAAAAAACAATAAAAAGGAAGAAAATGTAAAAGCCCAAGATGAGAGGGAAGAGCAAAATATATTTAGGAAAAATTAATTCACCATGACTGAAAATTGGTGAACAAGAAAAGGAATAGTAGGAGTTGAAGTATTTCTTATCTGTACAGAGATAAAGTGGGAGAAAAGGTTAAAGAGACAGCAAGGGCAAATCATATAGAAGCTCATAATTTTGGAGAAGAATTTGAAATTTATTTATTCATTCTTTCATTCATTCATTTACTTATCTATCCATTCATTCATTATTTATTCTAAATGTAATAGGAAACAATTGAAAAATTTTAAGGAAGAGAGTGATACAATTGTACTTATTCTGGTTGCTATATGGAGATAGAATTTAGCAGGCTGAAAATGGAAGAAGGAAGACCAATTAATATTCCTATATTCCAGAAAAGAAATGATGGGACTTATAAAAGGGTATATGTAGTAGAGATAATGAGAAATGGTTAGAGTCAGGATATATATTACTACCACAGTTGATAGGAATTACTGATACATTTTTGGTGAGGTCTAAGGATAAAAAAGGAAAATAGAATGATCTCTAAGTTTTTGCTCTATAGAAGATTCATAAGTTCTGCTTTAGTCCTGTTAAGCTTGAGATAGATATAACACATCCATCTCCTGGTGAAGGAGCGTAAGGGGCTGAATATGCAAATGTGGATCTCAAGGAAAGAGTTGGAATTGGATAAAGAACTTTATGAGTTATCAGTCTTTCGGGTGACATTTAGGAAGTGATAACTGGGTGAAATCACTGGGCAGAGACTGTAGAATGTATTCCACAGGACTAACCCCCAGGGTCATTCAGATAGAGGGAAGGAAAGAGGTGGAAAATCCAGTGAAGGAGGCTAAAAGAACACAACAACATAAAAGGAAATCTAGAAGTGTGATATCCTCAAGGCCAAGTGAAGACAGTACTTCAAGGAAGGAGTAGTCATGTGTGCCAAATGTAATTGAGTAATAAGATAAGGCAGAGTTGAATGTTTGTTTTAAAACTAGTATGTATATAAGCCATGATTTAATCAGTTTGGGAAGGAAACCACCTACATTTCTGTATGTATCATTTGCTAATGATTTAGAATAAAAATATGTTTTCTGGCAATATAAAACCAGTTTTTGCCCCACTGTGAACTAATTTCCATCAGTCATCATCTCTCATAGATCCATATTCTGAAGAAAATTGTGATTTCGTATAAAATAAATAATAAGAAAATACCCCCCAAAATTAAATCATCTATACTGTCATCTGTTTCTCAAATGTGTTAGAAAGCCAGGGATTCCCAAATCTAGAGAAAGTTGACTATTTAGATAAACAAAGAACAACAATAAGACAATTACACAAAAGACTGTCATCTCTGCAAAGAAATATGGAGAGGAAAGCAAGGCAGGCAAACTAATAAATTAGTTTTGCATACAAAGGAAATTTTTATATCTACAAGAGCTTATTGTTTCAGTCCAAGGTAAAGCTCAGGCTACCATTTAGCATGAGGTTCGGTTGTTATTATATCGAGAGTGGTGATGTATGGTGCAATCTTGAGATGGAAATGTTAAAATACATAGTAGAAGCAAATGACTGTGACTAAGTAACAACAGAAAAATAACTGGACATTTTAGAGTTATGACCTTTTATTTTTTATTTATTTATTTTTTTTAAGATTTTATTTATTTGACAGACAGATAGAGAGAACAAGTAGGCAGAGAGGCAGGCAGAGGGAGAGGGAGAAGCAGGCTCCCTGCTGAGCGGGGAGCCCGATGCGGGACTCAATCCCGGGGCCCTGCGATCACGACCTAAGCCGAAAGCAGCCAATCAACCGACTGAGCCACCCAGGCACCCTTGACCTTTTATTTTTCTTCAATGCACTATAACGAAGTCACAAGCTAAATCTTTGGTCTGGATCTAGATGAGCCCTTTGGATATCTTCACATTCCTTATACTTACAGCAGACACCCTCTCAACAGAATGCTCCTCCCACTTTCAGGAGACTGCGGTAGGAAAGTATTCAGCTTTATACTCCTGTTTTCTGCAGTTACAAATTATTGCAGAATGAGTCTAGAAAATGTCATACCACGCATTCCACCCCGGGGTCTCGCTCTGCACTCTATGAGAGTTTGTACCATCAACTCTCAGAACTACGTACTTCACCAAGCCAAGATTTCCTAATGTTGAAATTTACAGATGATCCACGTGTGGCTCCCCTTGCCAGTAAGTTATATACTAGAACAACTAAGGAATATCTCAAAATGTGAGTTTGTTTTGTCATTTGCTCCTTGAATTTGACCTTTACATTACGTGAATACATTCTTTATGCATTTCATTTTTCCATTTTCAAAAGACCATCCTGTGAAGTAATCAATTCAGTAATTATTTTCTTATGGCAATAAAGCTGAATAAACATGCAGTGTATTTGCTAACTGTAAGCAGGATGTTCTTTGCTTTCTTTTCTTTTCTTTTTTTTTATCATGTATCTATCTTTGAGAAGAAATATTTCCAATTTAGGGTAGGGGAGTGACTTAGGTTAATTTCATGCAGACCATTTTCTCCTCTTTTTCCCATGTATCAATCCTAAATTAATACACTGGGCGCTCTGCAGCCAGCGTGGTTGCACATTGATCTTGGCCAGCTTGTTTACAGTGTTTTGGCAAGTTGCTGATGTACTTCTCCCTGGGGATAGAGCAGGGGTTAATTGCTGTTAAACTCTCAGTGCCAAGTAATGGTTCAGCCTCTCTGCTACATTAAAGATGACACTAATAAGGAAAGAGTGCAGTGGATTGCTCTATGTTGAAAATTGGACTTGTGGTGACAGAAACTTGGAGCAGAGCTGATGTAATAGGAAGACCATAATGTAATTATAACTGCTGAACATGTGTCATACCAAGTTAAATGATACATTAATGAATCAAAACAGGTGATGAAGTGTTGCTCTTTCAGCAGATAGAGGTGCTTTCAAGGTTAGATTGCCATTAATTTAATAATCTGTAATATGGATATTCTTCAAATCACAAATGAAATCAACCTTAATGCTTTCATACAGCATTGCTTCTTGAGTTTCAAATAGATAAGATAAAAGAAACAAAGCAAAAGTGAGCAGAGTTCAATGCAACTCATTCTGTGTTTAATTTTATAAGAAAGGTTTTACAGTATAAGGTGAGTGGTTGCCCAAGGCCTTCTCCTTGTCCTGGTAGAATTGATCATTCTAATCCACAGCTAGCTAGCCAGTAACTCATGAGGGAGCATAGACCTTTAGGAGCCAACAGCTACTTCTTTTCAAACAGACCATTATGTGTTATCTATGCATAATATTTTAATGTGGCTTATCTTAAATTCACAATAGGTAGAATATAATAATATCCCTTAAACCTTCCAAGCTATTTTGGTGTAATTTATTTCTTTATTTTTCCATGGGATTTGTAAAGCATTCATTTGCACTTTCCTTATGATTTTTTTTAAATTAATTTAAAACTTTATAAGCACTAATAGATTATTTATTATCCATGA
The DNA here is from genome assembly GCF_054177405.1 of Leptonychotes weddellii. Lineage (NCBI taxonomy): Eukaryota > Metazoa > Chordata > Mammalia > Carnivora > Phocidae > Leptonychotes > Leptonychotes weddellii. Next base: position 80,192,358 of record NC_138373.1, read on the forward strand.
TTTTAAAATTTTCTATCTTAATTCTTTTTTCAATAATACCACTATCATTATTCCTAATTTGTTTAGAGCTGTTAGGAGACTAATAACACAAAATTTTTATTTGCACTTGACATTCAGGGTCTCAAACATGGGTATATTTTGAAAAAATAATTTCATCTTCCTTTTTAAAGATTCTGGAAATTTGTTATATTATTCTATCAGATCCTGTTTTATATATGAAGAAATTTATCAACTATCTTAGAGGTTGGACCTACTTTATGTTGACTTCCACTTGAATGCACAATTTCATTTTAATTTTACCATATATTATCTTCCTTAAGTGACAGTTATTGTTTGATGGCATTTTACTAATGATTAAAATCAACTACAGAGATATGTGGTTGATTCTTTTCCACAAAGCACTGTTGTGAGAAGCTAGAAGATAAATGGATGAATTTAAAAATAAGATAATAATGTCATATCTGTCTTTTGAAATTTGTTCTTACACTAGGGTGCCAATGTTAATTTAATATTTGTGTATATTCTCCAGAGAATTAAGCAAATTTAAATACTGAATAATAGCAGAATATGCCAACCCCAAATATGCCACTTTGTCATATTGATTGTTTTGACCTGTAGGAACTTGAAAAACAATAAACAGAGAAGCTTCCTCTGAATGCCACTCGTCTGTCTGTAAATAGATCCTCCAAAAGTAATTCAGCTGTCATAAATTCCCTCCCCCAGTTTTATCATCCAGGGAAGACTGACTGTTTTCACAGGAGAAGAGATGAGAGGTGGACACCACTTTCAGACCAACTTTGTCACTATCATACCTCCCATCTATTCTAAGGGCCTATTCATCTTTCCTAAAAATTAATTACTCTCCCAAAAGGTCTCCCACCCCTTTCCCTATTAAGGTGGCATTTAAACCTGAATTCTAAGCCACCTCAGAGAGTTACTCATTTTTTTCCCCTGGATATCTGTCATATATACAAGAGGTACACATGTTAGTAGACTTCTGTTTGTTTTTCTCTTGTTAATCTGTCTTTTACTATAGGGGTCTCAGCTAAGAACTCAGAAGGGTAAAGGAAAAATTTATCTTCCCCTACAGTATCATCAGTTTTATTATATTTGCTGATATTAACAATAAATGCTATTATTTGTAACAAAGTCCATTACTAAGATAAATGTGGTTTTTATTTTTGTTTGCTTTTTTGATCACTTTAATCATTTAAATACAAAACTAGTTAGCCTTTAATGGTCATAGGAATATAGAACTCTAAAAGCAAACAAAAACAAAAACCTGATTTCTTTCATGTAGGCATTACATATTGTCTGCTCAACCCTCTCTTACTCAGGGCAGAGAGGACCTTTCCCTAAGACAGGGAAATATAAGAATAGGAAGGGACCAATTGGGGAGAGAGAATAGAGATGACACTGGGCATCCAAAATGAACTTGTTATATATCTAGAACTCAGAAGTAAAGTTTGTCTAATGTCATCAGAAAGAGTTTGGAGTGATTCAAGTACCCATGAGTATGAGAGAATAAGATCAAAGCCTGGGGACACCACCTTCAACAGATAGATACCTGGAAAAGTCTCACTACAAGGGAAGGAGAGTTGCTTTTTAGGAATCAGAGAAAAGTCAATAATGTCAAATGATAAAGAAAGGAAGTAATATATTGGCTACAAATTACCACTGACTTTAACAACAACAAATTTATTAGTGTCTGACAAGAGAGAAATAGTGGCAAAAGCTACTTTTGAGAAGTAGTGAGAAGAATTTCACTTGTTAGAGAAAAATACAGAGTTGAGAGGACATTATAACATTAAAGAAGAAGGAAACTTGACATTGTTTATGCATAGACCAGAAAGAACATTAACAGTTTAAGAGGAAGGGACAGAGATATAGGGCAAGAGTAAGACATAATTAATAGAGGCAAGTGATGGTGGTGAATAGTGATCATAATCACAAGAAAATGACACAAAGATTGACTTTTATACCCGAGAAAGCTAATTTATCCATGAAAATTAGAAGGAATAGTGGATGTAGGTGGTGTAGAGTGAGATTTTCTACCGGCTGACCTTTATTCTTTACTTATTTGTTTGGTTTTCTGTGAAGTAAGAGATGAGCACTGCTTTGTGAGATGTTGAAAGATATGGAACAAGGGACTGAGGAAACTGGTAGAATAGTTGAAATAGCTGCTGGGGTTATGTGAGAAGTGCTGAACCGGGGACTTAGAGAAAGTTTACAACAGCATCCAGGGAGTGACTGTATTTTCATTTTGGAGGACAGGTAAACGCTCTTTCAGAACCAGCATGCCACATAGCTCAAAGAAAGTCAATGCAAATTTGATTGGTTTCACCTTTTTCATTTTTTTAAACTCAATTTCACATTTTTTTTTCCTATTCATCTAGTATTTGGTCTGGAAAAAATGATTCCTTGCTACTCATGCATTTCAAGAACAATGGATGAAGCTACACATGAAGATCAGAGGAGCTAAAACAAATCAAGTGAGAGTATTCTTATACTGTTTAAGATCTAGCTGAAGCCAACATGCAGGTTTATATAAGTGGGGCCTTAACTTATAAAGATCTCTCCAAAATAAATTGGTAGGTGCAATAATTCACTGAAAATTTTTCCTGAGTTATTGTATGCTACTGCTGACGACAAAGAAAAACAAAAAAAAACCCCAAAAAACCTCAAGTCAGCAACTTGTGGTTAATGTCCCCTTGCTTTATGTTCCTCTAACTATTTAATTTTTTTTTTTCTGGATGGCACTCAGAGTGATATTAAGCTTTTACGATTTTTTCCAGATAATTCATGTCTTCTGTTTATCAAACAATTTGTTGTTTCATATTATTGTTTAAATGGGAATAATTTAAAAGATGCTTGAGAAAGGGCGTGTGTGTATTATTAATGAGGACAGCAACACAATCTAAACTGGTTGGTTATGATCACTTTTTATTTATATAACACCTTTCCTCAGGTGTTTTGATTACTATCTCTACTAAGGTCCTAGCTATAAGTCTTTGTTCTTTACCTTGCATTATATAATCCGTCTTTGTTTTTTGATGATTCTTGTGATGAGAAACATTATATAGAATATGTTATTAGCCAAGAGAATTTTTAAAAACTGGTTGGAACTCTATACTAAAAATTTACAATGACTTTCTTTGATGAGCACTGACATAATGATAGAGATTCTGCTAATAAAGTATTTCATAATTAAGGAAGTTATAATTTGCTAACAGGGCTCACAACAGCTGCCTGTGGAATAAGACAATATGCTTTTCCTCTCCCTACTGGGCCTAATTCCCCAGTAACCTTATTGAAAATGTGCATGGGCTACAAAACTAAAGATTAACTGTCCAGGGACCTGCTTCCTGGAGCTTATTTGAAGATTAAATCAAATGGCAGGCAATATATATTTGGTAATACGGCTTTGTTGCAGTCTTTTCCCATGTAGTGGTAAGTGTAATGGAAGGAGATGACACTTTATAGCTGTTAAAAAAAAAAAAAAACTAAAAGATTTTTCTAAATGTGAAATAGTTTTGTTCTCATGCTGAAATCGAAATGAATAATTTATTTCTTCATAACCAAAAGCATCTTCTGCTTTTTGAACACATAATAAAGGATCTCTAATTACAAATTATACATAATTACAATTGTTCAGCCTTTTAAAAGGTGATTATTATCCATTATCTATTTATTTCATAACAAATGCCACTAAAGGTGTGAAAGATGAGTTTAAAATGCCAACTGAGACATTGCAACATTTTAATTAATGGAAGGCAGTTCAAATATATATTTAAAAACATAGCTTTTAGACTACGCATTAGTAAATGGATTTCTACTTAACAAATCAGAGAAAGATGGATGAAGATGTTCTGCTTTTAAAAATACTATATTTAGCATGCCTATGCAGAGACACTGAAGTATGATTTGTCCTCATGGCAGACATCTGAAGAACAAGTGACATTCTTACAAAAATCCATATTGGTGATGTATTTAATTACAGAGCTGATTGAAATTGACAGCTTTAGTGACCTGCGTTTGCACTTGTGGTGATTGATGTATGCTTCAACTCTGGTTACTTTTAAACCAATTCACATATTGCTCAATAGTATAATATCATCCTGTCAAATTGCAAACTCCAATTTTACAAGTGTGGGGACTGGAAAAAGTACATGTTTAATTAAAGTGAGATAGAGATGAACTGTTTAAAAACACCTATACAACTGTTAAGCTGAGACCACTGGTTATTTGAAAGCAGACTGAAAGAAAATTCAATACACTTACTCAGGCATTTATGTTCCTAGAGTCATCTTTACTCTTACAAAATATATTCCTGGCTGCCGTTGATGATTAAGAAAGCGGTCTCAGAAACTTAGCCTGCTGTCTCTAAAGCTCTGCTCTCTTAAATATGATGTCAGCCTTTAGAAATAAGTAAAAATAAGTGAACGAATGAATGAATGAGTTTTAGAGCAAGGAGGGACCTTAATGATCTTGTAACCCAAATCCTGTCTCTTTTTCCTGCTTGTGTTTCTTTGTTACTCAGGCTAGATAGCTGCTACCCAGAGAAGTAATTTGTTTGCAGAAAAGCACAATGTTGCTTTCAGCGTGTAAAACTGAGGGTAAAATGCACATTTTTCATTCCTAGTTCAATGTGCTTTTATACTACACAGATTTCCCCCCCTCCAGACATCTTTTACTCCTTGATCACTTTTTGGGTGTGGACATATTAAAATTATAGCCTTTATCACCAAATGATCTACCTTCAGTTACATATATATATGTGTGTATATATATATATATATATATATATATATATATATATATTTGTTTAATTATATATATAAAATTAAAATAGACTTCTTGACTGTCCGAGTGATAAGGAACTGATCTCTCCTTGATCTCTCAAGGTGGTTGTTGGATGTTGCATGTTCACTTGTTAAGAATAAACATCTATAAATTTTGGATGGTTTATACATACATGTTCCTAAAAAAAGATAGCTGAGTAGAATGATCTTCCAGTCTGTTTCCCAGATATAGACATTTATGTCAGAATTAAATTTATCATTTCAGTGATACATAGTAGTTTTTGACACCATAAGGTCCACTGCCAATTTTTAAAATAAATTAATAAAATGGCTTAAATCATCATCCCAACTACTCAGGGAAATCCAGTTCCATCCCCAGTATTTGTCAGTTTCCTTAAGATATAATGAATTAGAGGGACACCTGGGTTGGCACAGATGGTTAAGCCTCTGACTCTTGGTTTCAGCTCAGGTCATGATCTCATGGTTATGGGATTGAACCCCACATCAGGCTCTGTGCTCAGCATGGAGTCTGTTTGAGATTCTCTCTCCCTCTCCCTCTGCCCCTCAAGCTCATGTGTGCTCTCTCTCTCTCTCTCTAAAAATAAATAAATAAATCTTTTTAAAAAAAGATATGATGAATTAGAGAGGGGCAAGTATAAATACCTCCCTGTCCCTACCTCTCAGAATTTCTGCTTCCTATTTAATTCTTCACATAGCAACTCATCTTCAACAACAGTGTTCCAGTTCATTCCATTTATTGACCTACTTTCTTTTTCATTCTCTAAAATATTATGGAATTATATTACTGCATTACATGGAAAATGGCAGGAGATAACTAAAAATTAAATATTAGGCATTGTGTATATTTTAACCACCCTTATACCAGATTTGACTATGTTCCTACTCAGACTGTATTTGTCACCTTATTTTGAGGGTCCACACCCTAAGAACTCTTTTCATTTTCCCCTCTTTGTTGACTCTCCTATTTTTTTTATATTGGAATGCCATAAAAACTCAAGAATTCAAGATACAATTTATGCAAAGCAAAAAAACTTTCTTTTTTCCTTCCAATTTTTCCCATTAATTGTCTGATTAATTATCAAAAAGTAATTCAAAAACAAATCATGTTAAAATGATAAACTGGACAAAAATATCTATTCCCATCTTTTCCTCAAATTTCCCCCACTTCTCTCAGAAAATATTTAAGTAATGTATATATAAATCCAAAAGGACAGAAAAAATAGGTAAATGTGTCAGAAGTTGATAGATACCAGCAATTTTTTAGAAGATTAAAAAAAATTCGAAACAATTGAATCAAAGAACGTAAAAGTGATAGACACCAGCAGGAGCCATGCAGATTTAATTCATGGGTCTCTAAAAGAGTTTAAGAATTAAAGGCACCAGGGGGTGGAGCAAGATGGCGGAGGAGTAGGAGACCTGGATTTCGTCTCCTCTCAGGAATTCAGCTGGATAGGGATCAAACCATTCTGAACACCTACAAACCCAACAGGAGATCGAAGAAAGGAATAGCAACAACTCTCTGAA
>NC_138373.1:80199204-80227073 GCF_054177405.1 Leptonychotes weddellii
GTGGTGGGTATTGAGGAGGGCACGTTCTGCATGGAGCACTGGGTGTTATGCACAAACAATGAATCATGGAACACTTTATCTAGAACTAATGATGTAATGTATGGGGATTAACATAAGAATAAAAAAAAAAAAAAAAAAAGAATTAAAGGCACCAGGTTCTGTGAAAGGTAGATGGATAGGTAGATGGATAGGTAGATGGTCAAGCATGGTCTCATTTACAGAATAAAACATTTTATGCAGGAAAGGACTTAATAGAGGATATTAGTTTCTTACACAGTTATGGGAAGGGCTGGTGAAACAAATTCTAGATGTGGCCCTCCAGGAAAGATTGTCAGAATAATAAAGAACATAAACTCCAAGGGCATTGTCTGTGAGGTGGTGGTGAAGTTATGAGCTCAAGAGCATACCCATATTGCTTCTTGCAATCCTGCCACAATGACTTCTTTGTATTTAAGAATCTGGAGAACAGGCAATGGGATACTGCTACGCAGGATTCTCCTTTTCTATAACCTTGCATGTCAAAAGAAACTACCAAAGGTTTCAGAAGAATGGCCACTGCCTCACTTCTACCTTCCAAACCACACACCTTTAATTTGTGTAAACTGATTCATTTAGTGAACCTTAGGAGGAGGGTGTGATGAAATTAGGTAGTCAGTCCACATTGTCTCCCTCAGTAGGGTTGAGGCATAGAATTAAAGACAGAATGAAAACATGGTAGATTTTAGAGGATCATTAAAATCACAAATTTTCCCTCTTCACTGTATGCAGCCAGGTGATTATCCATTGTATACTCAAACAAGGGAAGTCATGTTTGTTTTTCTGGAGTGTTGAAGGATATTTGAGGTCAGTGGGCACCATGAATAGCAACAGTCAGACACTGTACTGAAAAGAGAGGAATCCAGTATAGTGAATGGTGAGACTCCCAACCTCCTCTTACAAACAAAAAATAAAGGAAGAATAGGCCATGCCTAAGATTAAAAATGGTAAGAATCTGGGTTGCATCAGGCTTCTCAAATTAACTCTGCAGGATAGGTGACAATGGTACACTGACAGAAAACAATTTTCAATATAAATTTCTATAAATGATCACACAGGTGTGAGGTTAACATAAAGATATTTTGGGGGCACCTGGTTGACTCGGTTGAGCGACTGACTCTTGATTTTGGCTTGGGTCATGATCCTATGGTCATGAGATCGAGCCCCACATTAGCTGTGCTTGGCAGGGATTCTGCTTGGGATTCTTTCCCTCTGCCTCTCTTTCTCTCTCTCCCCCTCTCTGCCTCTCCCTCTCAAATAAATAAATCTTAAAAAAAAAGATTTTCAGACATGATGAATTTTAAAAGAGTCTACCTCTTGTAACCTTTTCTCAGCAAAGACCTGGAGAATGAATTTCAACAAAATAAAGGAGCAATCCAAGGAATAAGAAGTTATGGAATTTAGAAAACAGGAGGGATATGAAAGGAACGTTTAAAAAGTACTCTAAGAACTTTCCAAGAGTTCTAGCTAGACTGAAGAGCAATGAGGTCAGATTAGAACAGAAAGATTAAACACCCCAGTTGTATCAGGAAGAAAGAAAGGAAGGAAAGGAAGGAAGGAAGGAAGGAAGGAAGGAAGGAAGGAAGGAAAGAAAAAGAAAGAAAGAAAGAAAAGAAAGAAAGAAAGAAAGAAAGAAAGAAAGAAAGAAAGAAAGAAAGAAAGAAAGAAAGAAAAAGAAAGAAAGAAAGGAAGGAAGAAAGGAAGGAAGGAAGGAAGGAAGAAGGAAAGGAAAGGAGAGGAGAGGAGAGGAAAGGAAAGAAAGGGAGAGAGAAGGAGGGAGGGAGGAAATAAAAGGAAAGTGATAAATTACCTGATGCAATGGAAAATATTAAGGTTCATTCTGCTGTTCTATCACAACATTGGGATAAATTAATCAGAGGTATGTAGGAAATACATGGAAAACTAAGGGTAGATTTTTAATTTCAGGGAAAACTAAATGCATTTTATATATAAACATTATGGCTGACCAGTATTAAAATTTTTGATTATATAAAATGTAAATAGTGATTGAAAAAAATAGTGATTCTTTTTTAATATTGGGAAGATTTAGGGAAGAGAGCTATGTACATACTCATGTAGATATAAAATTGTTAAAGTCTGTATTCATTTGGGTATTATTTTAAAAAATTTGGGGTTACAATTTATAAGAAAAAAGATAGCTGTGTTATTTAGATATATGAAGCAATACAAACAGTAAAGACTAAATTGAAGAGTATTATATCCTAGGGGTAGGCTGTGGTAAGGAACTGTGGTAGAAGATGTAGTGTTTTGTTACAACTTTTTAAAGTAGTTGAATTTTAAAACATAAAAGCATTACTTAGGTTACATTTTAATTATATAATACAAATTCATTAAAGAACAGCTGAACAATAAAGAAATGTTTAAAGGAGATAATGAAACATAAAAACCACTCAGTGATAATCACCAAAAACAAGCTGGTAAATATTTTAAAGCTTCTTGTATACTGATATATTACATCTATACATATATTTCTATATTTTGTTTATAACATGTCCACCTGTCATTTAATAAATAAGTTTCCAGAATGTATTTTGGATATTTCAAAGTATTATATGGAAATATTACATAGACATCTTTTTACATTTAGGTTATTTCTGCTTCTAATCATTATAAGGGAGAAATCATAATTTATTTAAACATTTTCAAAATAATACATAATTAAATTTTCTTCATAACAGTTTTGATAGCTTTTATTATTAAATTTTTTAAAATTTTATTAAGATAGTTTTGGGAGCAGTTTTAGGTTCACAGCAAACTTGAGGGAAAGGTACAGAGATTTCCTATACTCCCTCTACCCCCACACATGTATAGTCTCCCCTGTTATCCACATCCCCACCAGAGAGGTACATGTGTTACAACTGATGAACTTCCATTGACACATCATAATCACCCAAAGTGCATAGTTAACTTTAGGGTCACTCTTAGTGTTATACACTCAATGGCTTCGGACAAATGTATAATGACATGCAGCCATCATTATGATATCATACACAGTATTATCAATGTCCTAAAAATCCTGTTAGCTCCACCTTTTTATAGCTCTTCTCTGCCCCAATCACTGATATTTTTTACTATCTCCATAGTTTTACCTTTTCCAGAATGTCGTATGTCACGCAATATGCAGTCTTTTCAAACTGGCTCCTTTCACTTAGTAATATGCATGTAATTTTCCTCTATGTCTTTTCATGACTCGATAGCTCATGTCTTTTTTAGCACTAAATAATATTCCATTTTCTAGACTTGCCACAGTTTATTTATTCCTTCATCTACTGTAGGATATCGTGGTTGCTTCCAAGTTTGGGCAATTATGAATAAAACTACTATAAATAACATGTTTGTAGGTTTCTGCACAGACAAAAGTTTTCAAATCTTTGAGTTTATAGCGAAGAGCCTGGTTGTTGATTTGTATATCAAGCTTATGTTTAATATTAAAAGAAACCATCAAACTGTCCTCCAAAGTGGCAGTGTTATTTTGTGTTCCCATCAGGAATGAATGCATTGTTCCATATCCTCATCAATATTTGGTGTTGTCAGGTGTTCTGAATTTTAACCATTCAAATAGTAATGGTATCTCATTGTTTTAATTTGCATTTCCCTGATGATATATGATGTGTATCATTTTTCCCATGCTTATTTTCCCTCTGCATATCTTCTTCAGTGAGGTGTTTGTTAAGTTATTTGGTCCATTTTTTTTTTCATTGGGTTGTTTGTTTTCTTATTATTGAACTTAAAGAATTCTTTGTATATTTTGGATAACAGTTCTTTACCAGATGCACCTTTTGCAAATATTTTCTCCTAGTCTGTGGCTTATTTTCTCATTCTTTTGACACTGTTTTTTGTAGAAAAGAAGGCTTTAATTTTAATGAAGTCCACCTTCCCTGTCATGTCTTTCATGGATCATGTCTTTGTTTTTCTATCTAAAAAGTTATTGTCATATCCAAAGTAATCTAGGTTTTCTTGCCCATCTTCTAGGAATTTTATGGTTGTGTCCTTTAAATTTGAGTCTGATTTATTTTGAGTTAATTTTTATGAAAGGTGGAAAGTCTCCATCTAGATTAATTTTTTCACATGTGGATGGCCAGTTGTTCTAACACCATTTGTTAAAATGTTTGTTTTTACTCCATTATATTATATTTGCTCTTTGTAAAGGACCAGGTGACTATGTTTATGGGGCTCTATTTCACTCCACTGGTCTATTTGTTTATTCTTTCCCCAATACCACAGTCTCCTTTACTATAGTTTCATAGTATTTCCTGAAGTACGGTAATGCCAGTCCCCCAACATTGTTCTTTTTCTTCAATATTGTGTTAGTTATTCTGAGTATTTTCCCTCTCCATGCAAACTTTAGAATTAATTTTCCAATATCCACAAAATAACTTGTTGATATTTTGATTGGGATTGCATTGAATTTATAGACCAGTATGGGAAGAACTGTCATCTTGACAGTATTGAATCTTCCTATTTGTGGACATGGAATGTCTCCATTTATTTAGTTCTTTTTTTTTAAATTTTGTTTATCAGAATTTTGTAGTTTTCCTCATATAGGTATTGTACATATTCTGTTAGCTTTATACCTATTTAATTTTTGTGTGGTACTAATATAAACAGTATTAAGTTTAAATTTCAAATTCCACTTGTACATTATTACTATATAGGAAAGCAATTGACTTTTGTATATTAACCTTGTATGGTGCGACCTTGCTGTAATTGCTTATTAGTTCTGGGAGTTGTTGTTTTGTTTTTTTTCCCTCAATTCTTTGGGATTTGCTAAAGAGACAATCGTGTCATCTACAAACAAAGTTTTATTTTCTTCTTCCCAATTTGTGTACCTTTTATTTCCTGTTCTTATTGCATTGAGCTAGAACTTCCTGTATGATGTCAAAAACGAGTTGTGGAAGGGACATCTTTATCTTATATCTGATGTTAGTTGCAAAGTTTTGGTTTCTCACCAATTTTTATAATTTAGCTGTAGATTTTTTTTGTAAATATTTATCAAGTTGAGAAAGTTCCTCTCTATTTCTAGTATTGAGAGTTTTTACCATGAACAGATGTTGAATTTTATCAAATGCTTTTTCTAGCTACATGTGTCAATATGATCATGTAATTTTTCTTTTTTAGTTTCTGATACAATCAATGGATTACATTAACTGAATTTCAAATACGAACCCAGGTTTGTAAACCTAGGATAAATTCTACTTGGTTATGGTATACAATTCTTTTTATATATTGTTGGATTTGATTTGCTACTATTTTGTTGAGGATTTTTACGCTTATGTTCATGAGATATATTCCTCTATAATTTTCTTTTCTTTCTTTCTTTTCTTTTATTTTTTTTAAAGATTTTATTTATTTATTTGACAGGGAGAGAGACACAGCGAGAGAGGGAACACAAGCAGGGGGAACGGGAGAGGGAGAAGCAGGCTTCCCACTGAGCAGAGAGCCTGATGTGGGGTTTGATCCCAGGGCCCTGGGATCATGACCTGAGCCGAAGGCAGATGCTTAATGACTGAGCCACCCAGGCGCCCCTGTAATTTTCTTTTTTTTAATGTCTTTGTCTGGTTTTGGTATAGAATAGTGCTGGCCTTATAGTGTTCCCTCTGCTTCTATATGCTAAAAGAGATTATAGAGCATTATTATAATTTATTCCTTAAATATTTGGTAGAAAGAACTCACCAATGGACCCAACTGGACCTGTTGCTTTCTATTTGGAAAAATTATTATTTTTTTTTTTAAAAGATTTTATTTATTTGTTTGACAGAGAGAGACACAGCGAGAGAGTGAACGCAAGCAGGGGGAGTGGGAGAGGGAGAAGCAGGCTTCCCTCAGAGCAGGGAGCCCGATGCGGGGCTCGATCCCAGGACCCTGGGATCATGACCTGAGCCGAAGGCAGACGCTTAATGACTGAGCCACCCAGGTGCCCCTCTATTTGGAAAAATTATTAATCACTGATTTATTTAATAAGCCTATTAACACAGGCCTATTCAGATTGTCTATTTTTCTTCTGTGAGTTTTGGTGAAAATTCTCTCTTTTAGGAAATTGTCTATTTCATCTAAGTTATCAAATTTGTAGGCATGGAGATGTTCATAGTATTCCAATATTATCCCTTTTATATCCATACAATCTACAGTGGCATCTTCTCTTTCATTTCTGATATTATCAGTGGTGTCTCTCTTTTTCGTAATTTGTTAGAGGCTTACCAATTTTATTGACCTTTTAAAGGAATCAGTTTTTGGTTTCACTGATTTTCTCTATTTCCTGTTTTCAATTGTATTGGTTTTTGCTCTAATTCTTATTATTTATTTTCTTCTGCTTACTTTGGATTCAGTTTGCTTTTTTATTTTTATTTTTTCAACTTTTCAAAGGCAGGAACTTCAATGACTAATTTTAGATGTTTATTCTTTTCTAATATATGTATTCACTGCTATAAATTTTCTTCCAAGCTCTGCTTCCACTGCTTCTGACAAATTTCAATAATTTTCATTTTCACATTTAGTTCAAAATATTTTAAATTTCTCTTGGGATTTCTCCTTTGATCCATGTGTTATCTGGAAGGATGTTTAATTTCCACATATTTTATGATTTTCTAGTTATCTCTCTGTTATTGATTTCTTATTGAATTCCACCGTAGTCAGAGAGCAGACATATAAATTTTATTCTTTTAGATTATTAAGATGTTTTATGGTCCAGAATGTGGTCTATCTTGGTGAATGTTACATGATTGCTTGAGAAAAATGTGTGTTCTGCCAAAACAGTCTACACATATCCAAGATATCTCATTGACTGATAGTGTTGTTGAGTTCAGCAATATACATACTCATTTTTCTGCCTGCTATCTGTCCCTTTCTGATAGAATGGTGCTAAAGTCTTCAGTTATAATGGTGGATTCATCTATTTTTATCTTTGCAATTCTATTACTTTTTGCCACACATAATTTAATGCTGTATTATTAGGTGTATACCTGTTAAGGATTGTTATGTCTTCTCAGACAGTTGACCCCTTATCATTATATAATGCCTGTCTTTATCCCTGATAAAATCCCTTGTTTTTAAGGATACTCTGTGTGAAATTAATATAGCTACTCCTGCTTCTTTTTGATTAGTGTTAGCATAAAATATCTTTCTTCATCTGTTTACTTTTAACCCATATGTGTCTTTATATTTAAAGTGGGTATCTTATAGATGATGTATAGTTGGGTCTTGTTTTTTGATACACTCTGATCATCTCTATCTTTTAATTGGTGCATTTAGATCATTGATGATCTTTGTTTCAGTTGGATTAATATCTACCATATTTATTCATTTTCTACTTGTTGCTCTGTTCTTTGTTCTTACTTTTATCTTCCATACTTGTTATTCCTTTGTGATTTTAATTGAGATTTTATCTGATTTTAATTGTGATTTAATTTCTGTGATTTAATTTTATATGACTCTCTTTTCTCTCCTTTCTTAAAACACTTTTTTAGTGATTGCACTAGAGTTTGCAATATACATACTTAATCCAAATCCGCTTTCATATAACACTATATTACTTCATGACTAGTGTGACTACCTCTCGTAATAAAATAATCCTAATTCCTCCCTTTTATCCCTTGTATCACGCTGTATCTTATTTCACTTATATATAAGCATATATAAATATATATGACTTATGCATAAGCAAACATAATCAAATACACTGTTGTTATTATTTTGAACAAACTGTTAACTGTTAGGTCAATTAAAAATAAGAAAATTAAAAGTTTTTATTTAACCTTCACTTATTCCTTTTTTATGGTCATCTTTTCTTTATGTAGAGCTAAGTTTTTAACTGTGTTATTTTACTGCTTTTTTTTTTTTTAAGATTTTATTTATTTGTGAGAGAGAGAATGAGAGACAGAGAGCATGAGAGGGAGGAGGGTCAGAGGGAGAAACAGACCCCCTGCTGAGCAAGGAGCCCGATGCGGGACTCGATCCCTGGACTCCAGGATCATGACCTGAGCCGAAGGCAGTCGCTTAACCAACTGAGCCACCCAGGCGCCCTATTTTACTGCCTTTAAAGAACTTCTCTTAACTTTTCTTGCAAGGCATGTCTCTTGGCAACAAATTCCCTCAATTTTTGTTTGTTCAAGAAAGTCTTTATTTCCCCTTCACTTCTGAAGAATAATTTTGCAGGGTAGAGAAATCTAGGTTGGTGGGTTTTTTTTTTTCCTCTCTCAACACTTTAAATTTTTCACTTCATTCTCTTCCTGCTTGCACAGTTTCAGAGGGAAATCAGATGTAAAACTTATTTAAGAATATTTTCTTTATTTTTTATTTTCTGTAGTTTGAAAATAATATGTCTAGGTTTAGTTTTTTTGGCATTTATCCTGCTTCATGTTCTCTGAACTTTCTGTATTTATAGCCTGACTTTAATTTGGGGAAATTCTCAGTCATTATTGTTTCCAATGTTTCTTCTGTTCTTTTCTCTCTTTCTTCTTCTCTTCTTCTTATCTGTCTGATAATGCCCATACATGTGCATTACACCTTTTGTAGTTGTTCCAAAGTCCTCGGATATTCTGTTCTTCTTTTCTTTTCTTCAGTCTTTGTCTCTTTACTTTTTGGTGTTCAAGGATTCTGTTGATATATCCTGTAGCTCAGAAATTCTTTCCTCAGTTGTGTCCAGCCCATTAAAGGCATTCTTCACTTCTATTACAGTGTTTTCTCTCTAGCATTTCTTCTTCTTTTTTTTTTTTTTTTGGTTCTTTCTTCGGATTTCCACATCTCTGCTTACATGGCCCATCTATTCTTGCATGCTGTCTGCTTTATCCTTGAGTCCTTAGCATATTAATCCTAGTTGTTTTAAATCCCCAGTCTGATAATTCCAATATTCCTGCCATGTCTGGTTCAGATGCTTGCTCTTTTTCTTCAAGTTGTGCTTTTTGCCTTTTGGTATGTCTTTTAATTTTTTTCTTCATAGTTCAACATGATGTACTGAGCACAAAGAACTGCTGTAAATAGGCTTTTCGTAATGTGCTATTAAGTGTGGGGGAAGGAAAAACATTCTATAATCCTAAAATTAGGTCTCAATCTTTTGTGAGCCTATGCCTCTGGACCAAGAGCTTTAAAAACGTTTTTTCAGTTTTTGTCCCCCATTAGGTGAGGCAGGATGGATAGAGAGGACTGGAGTTGGGCATTTCTTTCCTCTAGGACATTTAGGTGCTAATGATACCCCAGCAAGTTAGGGTCTAGTTAAGTAGTTCCCTCTGATGGCAGGTCTTCTTAAGAACAGAGTGCTTTAATTTATTTGGAAATGTTTCTTTTTCTCCTTTCTCTGCTAGAAGCATGAGAGCATTTCTTCCCCCCAGATATTTAATGTAGGAGCCTGCTGTGATCCTGGAGGTAAATCTTATAATACTGTAGGGACAGCCCCCTTCTGACTGGATCCCCTTGAAGTTTTTAACTCATATTTCTCCACATTGAGCCTCGTATAATTCAACTCAGTTGCCATTCAGATTTCCTACCTGACGTTGGTTCCTGTGACAGTTTCTGCTTGTGCATCTCTACTCTGGTAAGCTGTGACTCCCTATATTTATTCACCTGTCTCTGCAATCATGGGGGTAATGGTTTGCCCTGTGTCCTCTTCTCTATTCTGGATCCAAGAAGAGTTTTGTTTTTTCAGTTTATTCAGCTTTTTACTTGTTAGGATGAAGTGGCAGTGTCTAAGCTCCTTGTGGAACCAGAAACTGGACTTCCATGATAGTTTAACATATCCAACATTTAACATTTAACATATCCAATCCATCTGGAATTTATTTCCTCAAATGTAAGATGCAGCACTAACTTCACTCATTTACAAGTAATTAAGTAATATTCCATAAAGATTATTGAATAGTTCACACCTCCCTTCTACTTTATAATTCTTTCCTTATAAAGTAAATATTTACATATCTTCAGGTATGATTCTACCTATAATGAGAGTTTTATTTTTGCTTTCTTCTTCAATCTGTCTTATTTATCTATCTCTATATATCTGATCTGTTTACTTGTTCATTTAATTTTGCCTTATAATCTAACAACTCTAGTAAAATATTGAAATAGTAACAGTGAGCATACATAAGTTTTTCTCAACTTCAGAGTGTAAATTTACAAGATTTTACTATAAATGAGATATTTGTTAGAAAGTTTTATAGAAATAATATTTCAAATTAACAAAATGTTCTTTTATCCCTGCCTTGCTACGAATATTTATTATGGATAGATGTTAATTTCTTAATTGGCTTTTACCACCAATTAAAATGTTCATGATGTTTTCTCTTTTATTGTTAACACAGCGATTTTTACTGTTTTTCAGTTGTTAAGCCAATTTTACATTCTTAGGGTAACTCAACTTGGTCATGTTATTTTTAAGTTTTTTTTTAATTATTATTTTTTTTAAGATTTTATTTATTTATTTGACAGAGAGCGAGACAGTGGGAGAGGGAACACAAGAAGGGGGAGGGGGAGAGGGAGAAGCAGGCTTCCCACTGAGCAGGGAGCCTGATGCAGGGCTCGATCCCAGGACCCTGGGATCATGACCTGAGCTGAAGGCAGACACTTAAGGACTGAGCCACCCAGGCGCCCCTAAGCTTTTTTTTTATACATCACTAGATTAATAGTTAATATTATAGTCATTAGTTTGAAATTTTCTTTTTCATAATGTCCTTGTCAGTTAGTATCAAGATCATCCTGGCTTCATACAATAGTTTAGAAGTTTTGTTTTTCTTTTACCATTCTCAGGAAGAGCTTGTTACTTTGGTGTGATTCTTCATTAAATGTTTAGAAGAATTCACTGGTAAATCAACTATTTCTGGAGATTACATCAATGGAAATTTTTAAATTATTCATTTAGTTTCTTTAATATTCTGTTGTATTACCATTCAGATGTCTTCTTTTTTCAGAAGTCTTGGTTGTTTTCCCCTAGAAATTTGCATATTTTATCTAAATTTTCAAATTCATTAAATAAATAAGTTTTATAAAATCATCCATTTAATATCTATAAGATTTGTATTGATACCCCTTGTGATATCCATTTATGATATTATATATTTTTTCCTCATTTACCTTTTGTCTCTTGTTTTCTTTTTGGTTGGTCTTGAGAAGAATGTGTTGTGTTAGGTTTATTAGTTTTTTCAAGTCAACTATTTATTTTCTCTATTATGTTTGTCCTATTTTGTTTGTATATTGTCTTATGTTTTTTATTTCTATCTACTTTATTTCCTTTAGCTTAGATTGCAATCCTAATTTTTTGAAAGATGCTTATTTTAATTTAAATTAATTAAAATATTTTCTAATATATTTATTAAAGGCTATCAGTTTCTTTAGAAGCACTGGTATAATTGCATCTCACATTTTTATATGCCATATTGTTGTTAAATTTACTTCAAAAAGTTTAATTCTATTTTGATTTCTTTCTGACCAATGAATTATTAGTTTATATTCTTAATTTCAAAACATTCAGGATCTTTCTATTTTTCCTTTAATTATTAATTTCTAGGTTAAGTTTAATATGGGTAATAAACATTATTTTATTATTTCAGTCCTTTTTTGTATATGGTATGTTTCAGCAAATGATCTATTTTGTCACTGTGCTTATACTTGGAAAGATGAACATTTTCTTTTTTCTTTTTTTTTTTTTTTTTGGTGCTGTTTTCCAATACCAACTTTTTAAAGTGCTGCTCAAATCTTCAATGTTTTTGTTGGCTTTTTCTTTTTTTATCCCTTGCCAAGAAAGGTATGTTAAAGTCTCCACTATCTTTAATTATGGTTTGTCTATTTTTCCTTTTGAGCTTTTTTTTTTCCTTTATAAATTGAGGCTATCCTATTAGATACTCCATAGTTTTAGAAATTTTCATACTTTTTTTGTGGTTTGTTTTTTTTCCTATAATAAAATTTCCTTCTTAATTTGTAATAATACTCCCAGCCATAAAGCCTACTTTGTGAAATAGAAGTTTTGTTATTTGTGCTTCTTTTACTTAGTATGTATATTGTAAATAATTTTCCTATTATTTTATTTTCATGTTCTTTATTTTTTAAAGGAATGTCTATTATAAAAACACATAATTGATTTTAATATTTTTGTTTAGTATGATAAACTTTGTCTTTAATTGGATTGCTTTACTTATTTTATTTTTTCTTTAAATTTACTATCTTATTACTGGCTTTGTTTTTCCCATTTCTCCTGAATTTCTTATTTTCTCCTTTCTTGTTTCTGTATAATTAAGTACTTTAAGTTGTTATTTTTTTCTATTGCCTTGCTAGTTATCAATTCTCTTACTGTATTTTAAGCTCAGCCTAGATAATATGACATGTATCCCTGGCCTTTTAATGCTTAACACAATTATATTTTTACTAATTTTAATAAAATTCATAGATTGTAGAGCACTTTAACTTTATTTATTCCCACCATTAAATTATTTTCTAGTGCTCTCATGCATTTTAATTCATATAGGTATTTTATTTTTCTGTAATGCTAATATCCTTTGAAATTTATCCACGTGATTACTCTTTCTATTGTGCTTCATTCTTTATAACATCTACTGAATTATTAATAGAATCCTTTTAAGATTTTTATACTTGTCTTTGATTTTCAAAAAATATAATTTGATGAGGTATGATTTTGTTATCTTACTTGGAGACTATTGAGAGTTTTGAATTTGTGGTTTGGTATCTTTTATCAAACAACAATTCACAGGCATTGGAACTCAAACAACACTGGGTGGTGATCCTTGAGAGAAAGAATTATTTGGGATAAGCCCTATAACTCTCCAAACTATGGTCTAGAGACATTATAAGATATGGTGCACAGAAATGGACCCCAAGCAAAATCCAGTCATCTCCCTCTAGTGAGAAGCCAGAATTTAGAATTTAGAATGAGAGGCTTTCCTGCCTCATTTTATAGGGCTGAGTACCATAGAAGTAAAAGCTGCACAGAGTGTTAGAGGGACATGAAGTTCTTCCCTTGAACTTTAACGTGAGTAATTATCAGCACATGCATGTACAGAAACTGTTGAAGTTCACAAAGAGGAATAAATGGAACAGTCTTCACATAAGGCTGGGAATTATTTGTGTTCACATAAGGCTGGGAATTATTAATTAGCCAGAGTGTAAAAACCTGCTGATTCTCAGAGTATCCAGTGAAGGTCTCAGAAATGTCTGGTCTCAGTAATAGGAAGTGGTGAAGATTAGCCTTAGACTAAAAGTTGTCCTGAATCCTCTTAGGAAGGTTTAAAAGCATGCTTCAAAGATCAAACTGTTCAAATAAATTGACTCTGTACCAGAACAAAGCCTTAAGTATTTAAAGAAATTTTTAAAATTTGAGGTGGATTTAAAGAAACCCATCATTCAAAAAGGTAATAACACAGTGACTGACATCTAATCAGAAATTATCAGACAAAAAATTTTAAAAAAAGGAAAGGAAAATATTGCCTGTAATGTAGGGAAAAAAATCAATCCCTAGAAACATGTTCAAAACACACATATGATAGAATTAGTAGATAAGTATGTTAAAACAGCTATATCTACTACATATATATTAAATATACTATATGTGAATATACTACCTAATAGTATACTAAAGCATACTATTTTATAGTATATTAGATATTTTATAATTATTCCATATGCTCAGAAAGATAGAGTAAATGAGGTGCATAACAAGAAATTTAAGATATAAAAAATACAGACTTCAAAAATACTTTTGAGAATTCAAAAAAATTTGATGTTACTAAAGACAGATAAGTTAAAAATTTAATCACTTAATTAAATGTAATTACTTTCTATATAAACCAGGATCCTGATCACATCTTTCAGTTTATACTCATGTCTAACATCTGTCTTCAGTATTCTTTCCCAGTTCAACCACTTATATAATAGCTATTTAAAACTGTTACGATGCATTCCCTTAATACATTAATAGGCAGGTGGTGGAGGTGACTTTCCAGTAGAAAATTGCCATACAAAGTAATAATTGTTATGAGCTATGCACAATATATTCTTGTAGTATGTAAGAGGGCCATCTTGAGTAAGTCACAGAAAGTTTCATAGAGGGTACCATGTTTTAGCAGAACACTAAGGAATAAATTAGAGTTACCCAAGTAAAATTATGGAAGGGGTGGATAAAGATAGATCAGTCTATGCAAAGGCTCAAGGGAGGCAGGAGATAGTAAGAAAAGTTTTAAAGATTTATTTATTTATTTGGGAGAGAGAGAAAAAAAAAAAGAGAGAGAGAGAGAGAATGAACCAGGGGAAGGGCAGAGGGAGAGGGAGAGAGAATCCTTGACCAGACTCCCCACTGAGCATGAAACCCCACGTAGGGCTGAATCGCAGGACCCTGAGACCATGACCTGAGCCAAAATCAAGAGTCAGACCCTTAACCTACGGAATACCCAGGCGCCCCGGGAATAAGAGAAGTTTTAGAAACTATTAGTACTTAGGTGTGATTGAATTTCATGAGATCCTACAAATCTGTGGGAAGAGATGGGGATTGAGGGAATTGGAAAAGACAAATGATTTTTTGTTATTCTAGAGAACTCAAAGTTTTCTGTGTCACAGTGGAAATAAAAGATTTTAAGCAAAGACATGACATGGTTAGACTTGTATTTTAAAAAAACATTCTGGAATAAATGTGAAGAATGTATTATCTAGCAGTAAACAGGGAGAAAGGGATAATTGTAAAAAAAAAAAATTAAGTTATATGGGACTTAAATATTCAATTTACAATGCTTTAAGTTCCCACTGACTCAATGTCTAGAAAATTACCTGTTGTATATCATTTAGTGGGTATTTATGAGAGTTTTCCAAGGTACAGTTTTTTATATTCTTCATTCAGGTTTTGTCCTGCATCTATGCCTACTAGTTAATATATCTTTGCTTACCATGTGTTGAGGTGGTTTTTCATGGTATGGTTCTTTGTAATGAGTGCTTAGTCAGTAGCATTCAGTAACAAAATAAGTTTGGCTATGCTTGTTGTTTGAACTTATTAGTAAAATTTCTAGTATTTGCAAAACATCATCATTTTCCCAAGATTTCCAATGGCGCTTGGGTAACTGAGTCATGATAGATGAGTCATGATAGATTTTATCATTAGCCAATTTCTAGTCCTAGAACTAACCCTTCTTTAGAAGAGGTCCTCAGATTGATTCTAGGTCCCAATCATAATCCCAGATTTAGACAGCAGAAAGCATAAAAATTATATATATAAAGTTATATAAAATATATTTATAAAAACATATTTATATGTAATTGTAAATAAATATATAAATAAATACAAATAAATATATAAAGGACTTTATATAGAATATTTATATATAAAAATAAAATTGTAAACAATTATATATAAAACCAAAAAACATGTTTTAACAATTCACTAAAATATGCAAATATATATTCTACATAGAATGTGTGAAAATAAATTTAAAATATTTTATTTCTTGCTTCATCTATAAGTTCTCCTCTAAGACCATTTTCTTTCTGCCTAAATAACATTCTTTTGCATTTTCTTTATTATTAGTTTGCTGATAGTAAATTCTTTCAGCTATTATTTGTATGAAGAAGCCTATACTTCCCTTTCATTCTTTAAGGATAATTTCACCCATAAATATGTTCTAGACTGACAGTTATTTTCTTTCAGTATGTTAAATATATATATTGTAATACACACACACACACACACATATATATTTTTCAGGGTTTTCTGGATCCATTGTAGATATTGAAAAATCAAGTGTTTGCCAATTGCTATTGTAAGAGTAACTTTTTTCCCCTTCCAGATACTTTTTATATATTTTTACTGTTTTGCGGGGGGTTCTCTGTAATTTCACTATGTAGATAATAGGTTTTTTTAAAAGTTATAATTTTTTGAGCTTTTTAACACTGTGCATTGGTGTACATTATCTGTTTTGGAAAATGATCTATAATCATCTCTTCAGTTATGGTCTCTGTCCTTTTCCCTCTTTACTCTTCTTTTGAAATTTTGCCTAAATATGTTATGCCTCTGCCTCTATTCTCTAGCACATATTCACACCCTTAGTAGGTTCCATTTCTTTCTCTTCACACTTAATTACAAATATTTGAATTCTGTTTTTAACCTTGTCCAACCTTTGTTAATGCTTCAATTAATTCTTAATTTTAACTTTTGCATTTGTTATAAAATCTTTCTTTTTTTTTCAATGCCTATGTCAGATTTACATTTTGCTATTTTATGCTAACATTCCCACAATTGACTTTTGTTTCTTTGTATATAGTAAACAGGCTGGTGCCCTTCAAGTATTCTGTTTATTTTTTCTGGTGTGGTCACTCATTAATTTGTCTCCTCAAATGTCTGTTATACAATCACTTATTTTACACCTTCTTTGAACATCTGAGAAAAAGAAAGCAAAACATGAATGCTTAACTCTTCTCTCCTATACCTTTGTGAAACCTAATCCCCCAGGTCATCTCTATTCTATTAAACAGGTAATCTATCCTTCCAACTGCTGAAGTAAATATCTGAGATGTCATTCTTTTTTCTTTCCTTTTTCATCTCACACATCTATTAAAGAAAAAAAATTACGTGAATTTTTACATATAATAAAACTATAAAATACTCTTTATCATCTGCCATTAACATCTGAGTTAGTCGGTGTGCAATCAGGAAAAGAATTCAATATCAAGAATAAGGACAAAAAAACTTTTGAAAAGCTAAAGGAATAAAATTAAAGGTCATGTAGGTACTGAGATTGAATGTCCAAACCTATTGCTAAAATCATAGATGCCCACAGCCCACACTGCAGACAGAGGACTATAGATTCTGTGGAAGCTTGAAAAAATCACAGTCACTCTGTATAGTCTATATTAGTTTTACATTGCCACTGATTAATTCTGTGCTAGCCTGTCACCATTGCTTTTATAAAAAGAATTAACTTCCTTTTCCTTTTGTCTTCCAAATTTTACATAAGTGTATCTCATTAAATAATCAAATTAGAGCCTTGATGGTAAAGATCCAAGAAAATGTAGTTTCCCCAAATGTTAGTCTATACAGAGGAGGGCATAAAAGGGGACAGAGATTAAGCTCAGTGCTAATTTACAATAGTTGACTCACCACTTTAGTCCAGGCTGCCATAATCTCTACAAACCACTGCCTAGGTTCTACTTTTACTCTTTCCCATCTCCAAATCCATTCTCTACACAGCAACAGAAATGACATTCTTGATATAGTTAACGGAATCATTTCAGATCCCCTCTCAAAACCATTCAGTGATGTCTCTACATTTAGCATAGATTCTTTAAAAAAAAAAAAAAAAAAACTTAGAAAAAGTTGACATATAGTGCTGTGTAAGTTTAAGGTGTACTTGTTGATTTGATGGATTTTATATATTGCAATATCATTATGACTGTAGCATTTGCTAACACCTCCAACATGTCACATAATTAGCATAGAGTCTTAATTTCTACTATATCCTAACAAATTGCCACTGACCACAAAACTCTGCAGAATTCGGCTCTATCACTATCTCCAATGTTATCTATTTTTACTGTGTTTCAGCCATCTCATTCTCTCATTTCCTCTAATATCAAATGCTGTCCCATGCTAAGACATTTGTACATGGCAGAGTTTGCACATGCTTCCTTTGCATGGAATATTCTTTCTCTTTAAAGTTCCCATGGTATGCCACATTTCACTTTTTTGGCTCTATACTATTTATTGCCTATTCAGAGTGATTTCCTGCCTACCATCTGTAATGTAAAATTTTCCATATTGCTACCAACACTATGCTTTATTTCGTCACTTTTTTTCTTTATAGTTCTTGCACAAATTTGTAATCATTTTTACTTAATTTGGGTACACTAATTTCCTGTCTCCCCCAGCAGAATGTAAGCTCCATGAAAACAAAGAAAATGTTTGTCTTTTTATCATTGAAATCTCAGTGCTAGTCACAAAACCAAACACCAAGTAAGTGCTACATAAACATTTTAAATGCACAAATAAATGTAGAACCTTGGGGAAATTATCTTATTTAACCATCTTTAAAATATAAACACACACAGTCAAATTCATAGGATTGTGCTGAAAATTAAATAAATGCCAGATATATAATAAAAGGCAATATAATGTAGCTAATGAAAAAATATTGATAAGAATAATCTTAATTTAGAATCTAATATGAAGTCATTGGCTACGTATGAGCAAAAGTATGATTTAATCTGTCCTTAAGAGCTTGAATTTGGTCTCAATTTAAGAAATAACAGTTAATATTAAAAAGTAAGTAGACTCAGTAAGAAATTGTTTTAGTAACATGCATAAGGAATAATATAGATCTCAATTAGAATGGCGTCTAGTACGAAGTATAGGAATATGATGTAGATGATGGTGGTAGGATTTACTTTGCTTGACAACTAATCAGATTATGGAGAATGGGAAATAAAGATATCTGATGTTTCAGATGTAGGAGACTTAGAGAATAGCAGTATTGTTAAAAGCAACAGGAAAATTATATAGTAAAGTAGATGTTTTAGAGGGTGTGGGGGAGGAGGACATCAGGGGAAATAATTCTGAGTTCATGTTTTAAATACTAAATTTTAACTATAAGAAACCAGGAATGACAGTTTGGAACTTATAAATGAAGTTTGCCTAGAGATAAAGATGTTAGAGTCCACAGAATTAAAAATAATAATAATAATAATTCTGTGACTTTCAATAGACTATTTGGGCATGTTTCAAAAATTTAGAAGAAAACAAAATTCCCCAATGAGGTCTGAGCAAAAGAAATGAGAGAAGAATGAGAAAAATGACATTATTATCCTGTAAGTGGGGGAAATAGGGTTTCAAAAAGGAGAATGTCAGCTGGCACAGAGAAGTTGAGTATCGTGAAAATTGAAAATAGTCTTTGCTTGTGACAGTTGGGAATTCTTTTTTTTTTTTTTAATTTTTTTTTTTTTAAAGACTTTATTTATTTATTTGAGAGAGAGAGAATGAGAGAGAGCACATGAGAGGGGGGAGGGTCGGAGGGAGAAGCAGACTCCCTGCAGAGCAGGGAGCCCGATGCGGGACTTGATCCAGGGCCTCCAGGATCATGACCTGAGCCGAAGGCAGTCGCTTAACCAACTGAGCCACCCAGGCGCCCCAACAGTTGGGAATTCTTGATGTGAGAGTAGTCAAGTTGTATTTTGATAAAATTTTCATATTTCAAGTGGTTAAAAATAACATAAAGACAATTTTTTTAATCTTAGACCAAGATTTTCTCCATGGTTGCCATCACAACACACCAGGGTGGGGTTCTGTTACTGAATTATGTTTTCCAAAATTCATGTTAAAGCCTTAACCCCCACTGGGGTCACTGCAGATGTAATTAGTCGAGATAAGGTCAGATTGGGATAAGATAGGTCCCTAATCTATTGATCCTATAAAAAGGGAAATTTGAACACAGGCACACGGGGACACCACCATAAGACAGTGAAGCCAGATGTCAGGGTGATGCTTCTATAAGTCAAGAGACATCAAAGATTGCCTGAAAACCACCAGAAGTTCAGGGCGAAGCATAGAATTGATCCTTCCTCACAGCTCTTAAAAGGAACCAACTCAGCCAACACCTTGATCTTGGATTTTTAGCCTCCAAAACTGTGAGACAATAAATTTCTGTTGTTTAAACCACCTGGTTTCTGATACTTTGTTATGACAACTCTAGCAAAGAGATAACAGATTCTGATGCTATGGAAATTGTGCTGACAATTGATAACTAAAAATTGAGTAGTGACTATATTTCTTCCTGATCTTCAAGTCTATTTTGATCTCCTTAATCCCCATAATTTGCTTCCAATTTCCTATGACCCACCACCTTACTTAGCAAGTACTGTTACTACTTGAGAGAGGAAAGAGAATACTGAAACTAACTTTCACAGTGCTCCAACCTTTCCATTTCCAAGCATATAGCTGTGAAGACTTGGGTCTACCTCCTTCTTCCTAGATTAGAATGGAATGAAAAACGAGCCTCGGGGTGCATGGGTGGCTCAGTGTGTTAAGCATCTGAGTCTTGATTTCTGCTCAGGTCATGATCTCAGGGTGGATGGAGCCCTGTGTCAGGCTACATGCTGAGCTTGGAGTCTGCTTAAAATTCTCTCTCTCCCTCTCCCTCTGTCTCTTTCCTCACCCTTGTGCATGCTCTCCTCTCTCTCCCTCTCTCAAAAAAAAAAAAACAAAAAAAAACAAAACAAAAATCAAAAAACAAAAAAACAAAAAACAAGAGCCTCTTGTGTCTAGGTCTCGTTATAGTCACCTCTGAGTGTTTTGTTTGTTTTTCATTTATACCTTCCCACTTCCTCAGTACCTTCTAGCTACTCCATTTTTTCCCTTGGTTTTAAAATTTCCTACTTTAAACTATTGTTCTTTCATTCACATATCTGTCCATAGTTACCACACTGTCTAAAGTTTTCCATATGTGTTCAAATCCTTAGAGAAATTTGGATAAGTTTCAATTTTTTTTTTCCCCTCATTTCTCATTGCAACTTCTACTACTATAGCGTATTTTTAAAAAATCACTTGTGACTTTCTTCCTACCTCTTTTGCTGGTCTTGCTTTTTTAACTAACTTGTCTTTTATCATTTATTTATAAATGTTGCTACTTTCCAGAATTATTTTTAGGCTGTGTCATCTACTTTTAAATCTTCACAAGATAAATGGTTTCATTTGTTGAGCTCTGTGTCTATAGAACGTATACATCAATATATCTCAGGAAAAATCTTAGTATATCCCAAATTGAAACCATTATCTAACTCAAAGAAACCTCCCACCTTCCCATTTTTTTCTGTCTTGGTTAATTGTACTCTCAAATCAATTTTTCCGTCTTTGATTCTTCTCATTTTCTCACTTCCCACATCTTATTGGTCACCAAATTTTACAATATCTCTTTTAATAATGACTACATGTCTTGCCTTTTTTCTAATACAACAGTTTCAATTATGGCATATGCTGTCTCTCACTTGAACTTTTGTAATGTCCTCCCCATTTTAACGGTCTTCTGTCTCTGCTCTAAGCCTCTGTACATGGCTGCCTTTTTATGTGTTCTCAAAATTTTCTACATATTCCTAACTCTTACTAAAATATGCATTTTGATCCCTCATCTTCATTAATTCAAAACTTATTGTGGGCAGTCATAGAGAACGGAGCTTTGAAACAAAGACGATTGAATCACAACTACTGGAGAAGAATTTATAATCTAGTAAGGAAGAGAGGCAACAGAGATTCATAAACATAAGACTATGAATTCTGGAGTCATAGTACTTGTATTAAAAGTTCAGAAATGTAGATTACTAAGTATGACCTCTAGCAAGTGACTTGAGACTCTTAAGGCATCATTTTCTTTTTGTATAAAATAAAGGTAATGAAATTACTACTCCATAAAATGCAAGTGAGGAACAGTTAGGCTTGATATAATTTCTGTCCTGTAATAAATGATCAAAAAGTGTTAGCTATTAATATTAATATTAATGAAATAATTATTATATAGTAAACAATACTATATAATTATATAATATAGTAATATACTAATATGTTGTTATAAATCATAAAATACTGTTAATAAAATATTTATTAATTGTTTAGTGTTATAGGCATGATGAGGGGGAAAGTATTTTTACAGTGGTGAGGTAGAGACAGCTAGCTGCCCACTGAAAGTTCATCTTCTTTTTCTGTTGTGTGGAGTTGTCACTAGAAGATGCGTGCCCAAACAGGAGCTGCATCTCCCAGTCTCCTTTGCACCCAGGTATAGTTATATGACTAGTTCTGATTAATGGAATGAAACAGAAACTGATAGCATCACTTATGAATCAGGGTTTTTAAGAGATGGGTGAAATTCTGCACTCTCTTTCCTCATTCCCTGGTTGCAAAGAACTACAAGACCAAATGGGATAATGAAGCTATACAAAAAAAAAAAACAAAACTACATAATGGAGAGAAAACTACCAGCTGTTCAAGAACATCTGCATTTGGCAGATGACATAAGAAACAACATTTACTATATTATGCCACTGAAGTCCTAGGGTTTGTTTGCTACAGTAGCAAGTAGTACCCTGAAAATACATGTTGGGTCATTTATAAGGGAGAGGAAATTTTTCTTTAGGAAGAGAAAATGTGTAAAAAGCTTCCTATGTGGTGTAATAGATTATCTTCAGTGCAAAGGAAATATGGACAAAAATGTCATGAGAGAATATTTCTGGCACACAACTAGTGTTTATAAAAAAATAAATAATATTTGAATTAGAGAATCATAATAGTTTGGTTAGGTTATAGTGAGTGTTAACAGTAAAAAAGGAAGCATGGATGGACAGAAAAGATGAAGCCAGATTATACAGGGCCTAGAATTGTGATCTAAGAAGTTGTTAGGGATAGAGAGGAATATAAAAAAAGTTAGAAAAAGAATATCTTATAAAAAATAATAACTTTTAGACAAAGAATATTTAGAAGAAAAATATCTAGACATTTGGATGCAGGCCATAGATTTTGGAAACCACAATTTCTTCTTAAATAGGCACCTATTATATTCCAAATCGTGAGCAATAAGACTTAAACGCTGGTCAGCCATAACACAGAAAACTGGTTGAATCAAACCTCCCATCCATACTGTACTATTTGTCCAAATACTTTCCCTAGCATTGACCACTGGGACTAACCATGCTTGTCTTCCCTAGATTCATCAGTCAGCTAATTTTTATTCCAGTAGCATCTCCATGATGATCTCTACATCCTTCCAGCTTAGACTGAAAATTCCTTGAGTATACTGTCTAGGTTTTGCCTTTCGGAGAAATCTTACCTTCCCTAAGTTTCTTCATTAAAGTTTATTGTGTTAAAGGAGACATGGGGGAGGAAAGAAATGGTTATAAAACCTAATTAACACATATTTTTCTAAGTAAATAAACAGTTTTGTAATCTATGGAGGTAAGTCACTGTTAGAGATATGTAAGTAGATCAGCTCAAAGAGAGGTGTCTTCTCTATATAAACCAAAAATATGTTGAGACAGTTGAGTCTATTTTTAGGCTACAAACATGTCAGCTGTATCAGGTGTATTGGTTGTAGATGAGAGAGTTTTTAAGTGAATTTATCTCAGCTAGTGTTTCTATATGCAGTTTTTTGATTCCACATTAACTGAACAGTTGGATGACTGGGGTCCTGGGAACTCAGTTTTAGAGGTAACAGATATGAAAAATATCCTTTTGGTGGCGCCTGGGTGGCTCAGTCATAAAGCGTCTGCCTTTAGCTCAGGTCATAGTCCCAGGGTCCTGGGATCAAACCCCACATCGGGCTCTCTGCTCCGCGGGAAGCCTGCTTCTTCCTCTCCCACTCCCCCTGCTTGTGTTCCATCTCTCGCTGTGTCTCTCTCTGTCAAATAAATAAATAAAATCATTAAAAATAAATAAATAAATAAAAGTATCCTTCTTACGAAATAATGGCTTTAATTGTCACCTGCTGTAATGTAGTTGTAATGACTTAAATCTATGCTTATCTTCCTCACTAGTTCAGAAGCAGAACTATGTTTCATTCATCTTTATATCTCTAATGCCTTACTCTGTGTCATGGTAAGCAGTCTATAATTGGTTATTAAGTAAAGGAATGATTAAATGAGTGAATACTGGGTATTTGATTGGTGGTTGTAATCTATAAATTCCATTCATGATACAGGTATTAATGTTTAAATAGTCCTGATCCAAACTGCAGGCTAAAATGAGAAGATCATAGATCTTCATGATAAAAAGGATTGTAGTGGTCAGCATTCCAAATCCCCCCACTCCACCTTTTTTTTTTTTTTTTTTTTAGGCTAAGAAATCTGAGTTTAACATGAACACTAACCATTCTAGAATCCCTTAGGGCCTTTTTTCTGTGTGTTTAAAATTTCCCTGACACCAGAAAAACAACAGTTGAATGATGACCAGATGGCAGGAGAGCTGTGGTAATTTGGCTGGAAGTAAGATGAGCATTGAAGCATAATGAGCAAATTAGAGATTTAAATCTTTTCTATGAGCAGATCAACCTAATGGGGTAACAAGATCACCCAATGGCTTTTTATTAAGTTTATTTATTTTCTTTTAAAAAACAGTTACTGATTCATTGGTATTACGATTTTTGGGAGATGAGACTGATGGATTAAATGGAAATATTTTTCAGGTATTATGTTCTTAGAGTTACCCAGGATGAATCCTTCCTAATCTTAGTGTATGAGGGCAGGAATGATATCATTGAGGTGTGTAGCTAAAACCTTGGAAACAATCTTGTACTCTCTATTCAGGAGAGTAAAAGAGGATGAAAATCCTCCAGTTGTTCCTTACCTTGTCATCTTTTTAAGGATTATGGGATCAAGGGAGTTTTCATGTCTTGAGACATAATTCTGGTCTTAAAAATTCTGAAAAGACTTTCTGATGTTAGAGATAATTGCAACAATCAGGTTTTATAAGAATTGATGGGAAATCTGTCAGCACCTGAGGCTTTTCCTAGTTTTGTGGCTTAGATTTGGGGTCTCATTATTAATGATATTGTGTTGTCCAGCTGATTGACTTAATGGAGAGAGTGAATTGAAAGCCAACCTTATCCATTTTCTGTGTGTTATAGTATAGAAAAAACATGCTGACTAGATTCAAGAACATTTTGAAAATATTAAATACCGTTAGTTTGTCTTTCTGAATTATTGGAATAGTTTAATTTGGCATGTGTTTTACTTGCCTCTTTTGCAGTTTGCTGTATACACACACACACACACATATATATATATACACTAGCTACTAATACTATATATACATATATATAAATTAATACCTGAGGTGTTAGAAATGATAATTCTATGTAGGTAGTGATTATTAATACAGAAAAGAGACTGTATTTCCAATTCCATGTGCAATGTGGAGATTATAGTCTTCCTTTTAATTAAATGAATGATGGAATAAATTAGAATGATAAGTCTATTTGTTTAATTTGCATTCTAAAAATATGACATAATTGAGCATCTTGAAACTAGAGCCTAATTTCACTTTATAGTGTCCTATCAATAATTGTTATTACTAAAGTACTAAACTCATGATAATAACAATATACTATTTAAAGATAATGAATTGTTTGGATTGAATTGGATATACATGCAAATCTCAAAATTTTCTTTAATGTCAGTCTCTATATGTATCTGCTCAAATGTGTTTCAGCCGATGATTTTTTTTTTATTTAAGAGCTTAGACATATATACTGATTTAAGAAGTGGGATGGATACCTTATTTAGACAAAAATACTCATCAAATTTACTGAGATATGAGTTTGGTGAGAGAAGATTATGAATTAGACTTATTTCCTTCTTGTGTCCTAGTAACTCTTTTCCTGTTGGGAAATCTATTCTCTTTGAATTACATAGGTCTAGTGAAATGATTACAAAATCTACCTGGTATAATACCAGTTGGATCACTGAGAAAAGCATGAGACTCCACATTGTCTGATCATGAGACAACTAACGTTACCAAACAGATCTCTTATGCAATTTGCTCTAAAGATGTTTAAAGAAAAGACTATCTCTGGATAAGAACTATGTAGCCTATAATTTCTGAGATCCATCTTAGTGTCTCATAGGCAGAATGCTTAGAAAAACAAAGTTAAATAGAGAAAGGCAGTTTAAAAGGTGAAAGTGAACTTGGGAAAGCAATCTCCAGAGAGAGAAATAGACAGACAGAAACAGACAGAGACAGAGAGAATGACCAATGTTATTACTTGGATCCCTGGATTACAATTTCATAAAGTCATTGGCATCCCTTGAGCTTCCATCTATATTAAACAAATTTCATTTTTGCTTAAGCTTGTTGAGTATGGTTTCCTGGGTAATCCACCCTGATTTATGTGCTAACTTAATGGTAAAATGTGGAAAATAAAGATTAGTCAGTTAAAGGTAACTGCAAACTGTATACTCTACTATTTATCTGGATGACCATTAAGTAGAAAAATTATGAATTCCTGATGGATATAGTATTTTAATTGAAACCAGTCAACAGTGGAACTAAATTTTCCTGAACTCCTTTAAAAGAGATAGATTCAAGAGAGTTGCAATCAAAATGTCAAAATGGCTTTGACTTTTATTACCAAAGATCTTTTATTTTGAAGGAAACACAAAAGATAAGAAGAGTGAAGTGGTACAATGTCTATAAAATTTATTTTCTACTTCTGCTGCTACCTCAATAAAGTTAAGAAAGAGCAATACAGTAACCTAGAAATAGCTTAGGCTGTAATTTGATGGTAGATGTTGAAAATATATTGTACTATTATTGATGGCTCTAGATCATCTATGCATATCCTTTGCAGTATTTGAAATGATTGTAGTAGTGAAGATTGAACAGGATTTGGGGTTTATCTGATGAAGGTTGGGACTAGCAGGCACCACAAATATCTATTTGCATCCTTTGATTTGATAGGGAGCAGGACCGTTTATTCACCTATTCATTCAATAAATATTTACTGAGTAGTAATCTGTGTTAAGCACTGGAGATAAATGAACAAGGCAGAGATTTTCCTTTTCCTCAAAGATCTTGCACCACAGTAAAGACATGTAAACTGGATAATAATTTAATATTGCATAATATAAGCTATGATGGGATGAATAATGGAAGATGTAAATCACATTTAAGTAGCATCTAATCCTGATTTAGAGATTCATTGAAAGCTTTCTGGAGAAATGGCTGCCAAAACTGATTTCAGAAAGACAAGTAGACATTAGACAGGAATAAACTCAAGGGAGTGATACAGATATATGAAACGATGTACAAAAGTCTAGAAGATGGTAAATCTTATGCTTTAAACAAAAATTAACTCAAAGTGAATCAGAAGCTTAAATGTAAATTTTAAAGCTATAAAACTTTTAGAAATAAACATAGGAGAAAATATTCAGACAAATAATTTTTAGACTTAACACAAAAGCGTGTTTCACAAAAAGAAAACAGGTAAGTTGGACTTCATCAAAATTAAAAACTTTCAGGGATGCCTGGGTGGCTCAGTTGGTTAAGTGTCTGTCTTCGGCTCAGGTCATGATCCCAGGGTCCTGGGATCAAGTCCCACATTGGGCTTCTTGCTCAGTGGGGAGCCTGCTTCTCCCCCTGCCTGCCACTCCCCCTGCTTGTACTCTCTCTCTCTGACAAATAAATAAATAAAATATTTTAAAAAAATTAAAAACTTTCACTCTGCAAAAGATCCTATTAAGGATAGTAAAATGCAAGTTACAGAATAAGAGAAAAAATTGCAAACCGTATATTTGACAAAAGATTAGTGTCTATAATATATAAAGAGCTCTCAAAACTGAACAGTTATCCCAAAAATCTATTTAGTAAATTGACAAAAGACATGAAGAAACATATCACTGTAGAGGATATAAGAATGGCAAATGAACACATGAAAAAATATTCAGCATATTAGATGTTAGGTAAATGCAAATTAAAATCACAACGAGCTGGCGGAGCAAGATGGCGGAGGAGTAGGAGACCTGGATTTCATCTCCTCTCAGGAATTCAGCAGGATAGGGATCAAACCATTCTGAACACCTACAAACTCAACAGGAGATTAAAGAAAAGAAGAGCAACAACTCTCTCATCAGAAAAGCGACCACTTTCTGGAAGGTAGGACGTGCGGAGAAGTGAATCCGAGGTGATATTTGGGAGGATAGATGGCGGGGGAAGGGCCTCCGTCGGCCGCTTCTGGCAAGTGATAGAACCACGGAGCACAAAATCGGAACTTTTAAAAGTCTGCTCCGCTGAGGGACGTCACTCTGGTGGCTAAGCGGGGGGTGGAACCCTCCGGGACAGTGTGGTCTCAGGACCCTCGGGGTCACAGAAA
>NC_138373.1:80227573-80252300 GCF_054177405.1 Leptonychotes weddellii
TAGCCTGGTGGTGGGTATTGAGGAGGGCACGTTCTGCATGGAGCACTGGGTGTTATGCACAAACAATGAATCATGGAACACTTCATCTAAAACTAATGATGTAATGTATGGGGATTAACATAAGAATAAAAAAAAAATCACAACGAGCTATCACTGCATACCCTTTAAAGTGGCTAAAATAAAAAAGAATAGTGACAATGTTGGTGAGGATAGAGAGGAACTGGATCACTTATATTTTGCTGATTGGACTATGAAATGGTACAGACACTCTGCAAAAACAGTTTGGTAATTTCTTAATAAACTACACATATAATTATCGCACAATCCACAATGCACCTCCAAGATTTATCACGAAGACATATTTACACAGAAATCCGTACATGAAATTTTATAACAGCTTTATTCATACTAGCCCAAACTGAAAACAATTCAAATGTCCTTAACAAATGAGTAGTTAAACTTTGAGGCATTTATACCGTAGAATATCATTCATCAAAAAGGAACAAATACACATAACAATCTGGATGAATTGCTAGAGAATAATGTTGAGTGAAAAAAAATCCCAAAAGTTGCCTATTTTTTTATTTTGTTTATATAATATTTTTGAAGTGATAAAATTATAGAACTTGAGAGCAGGATGGTAGTTTTCAGAGGTTAAGAAGGGGGTTGAGGGTGTGAGGTAAGTGAGTATGGCTATAAAAGGGCAACATAAGGGAATCTTGTACTGATGGAAATGTTCTGCATCTTGACTATATCCATGTCAATATACCAGTTGTGATATTGTACCATAGATCTGCAAGACGTTATCATTAGGGGAAAATGGGAAAAGGGTACATGACATTTCTCTGTATTATTTCTTACAAAAGCTTAAAGATCCATAATTATCTTAAAATAACAATAAAAAATTAGAAATGTCATTAAGACATGATGTATTGCATTATCAACATGGGCAAAGTATAAGTTTGAACCTGAGTGACTAAATCTCTTTGTGGATCCGTTGTCTGTTGCATGGGGAGGCTCTCTTTCCCATATTCCTATCACAGATATGAAGATGGATCTGTGAGATACTTATGATACTTGTGAATAGTTTTGATTTATTGGATTGTAGAATTTTTATAATAAAATTTAATAAAGTGCAAACATTGGGATGGAAAACTAAATGTATGCTAAAATGACCACATTTTATAAGATTCCATAAAAATCAGGTTTTTGTTTTGTTTTGGTTAATCAGTTACTTTTAAGTGAAAAAAATCTAAAAGAATGTTATATGGTTACAAGGCAAGGCATTTAGTGCAATTTGTGTCAAAAAGTACAAGTAGACGTCAGAAACTTCAAATTTAAATAATGAAACACAACA
The DNA here is from genome assembly GCF_054177405.1 of Leptonychotes weddellii. Taxonomy (NCBI): domain Eukaryota; kingdom Metazoa; phylum Chordata; class Mammalia; order Carnivora; family Phocidae; genus Leptonychotes; species Leptonychotes weddellii. The sequence goes on from NC_138373.1 coordinate 80,228,931, forward strand.
TTCATGTTCTAAGTTGTCAACTGGCAACTCTTCAGGTAGATGACATGTGCACTGTAGGTATAAAATCGTATTTTATTTTTAGACAATTGCAGTCTGCTTACTGATTATTTGAGAAGTTGAAAATCATTTATCTTTTATTATTTTATACAACTTTTTATTTGTGGCCTAGACCAAAGTAACTTAGATAAAAATAGACTAAAGCTAACAGCTAGAAAGGGGCCGAAAATAATAATAACCACTCATTGTATATAAAAACTTAATTCTAGTGGCTATCTACTAGGTTTTCAAAATGTATGGTACTTCTGTTGGACAGATGTCAGAATCAGTACTATGTATTGTTCTCATCATTATTTTTATGTTTGCGGGTTTTGTGATACTAGATAAGGGGTGGTTTAACAAGAACCATCCCAGAGAATAGTACCAACAAGGTGAGGAAGCAAGAGAAAAAAATGTGATGTTCTTCAGATTTTTATTTCTCAGACAATGCTATAGTAGTAGCTTTATTTGGCATGAGTTCAGTGGGAGGAAAGTGGCTTATCTATCTTGTGTCCTTCTTTCTCCAACACACCTTAACACACATATTTTAACTGTTGCATTAATAAATTCAGTAAATAAAAATTAGTTAAAGAATTATATATTAAATAATATTGTACAATGCTGCAGAAAATGCAGTTTATTTTTGCTAGCTGAAGGGAAATTTTTTTCTATGCAAAGGATAATGATGAAAATTTTAGTGTCTTTTATGAAAATTTTCAAAATACTACAAAATACTATGAGTTGTTTTTTATTTTATTTTTCTTTCATGTACCAAAATAGCAGGTTATTTATCTGGAGTTTAGGGGCTACAGAAGAAGTCTCAAAAGAAAAAAAAAAAAAAAAACCTTGAGATGTATAAAATGTAAATATATTGTTGCTGCTAACTAAATAGTGAGAGATTATTTAGAAGAAAAATGATATATCAGAAAGTCATGAAAATGAGCAACTATATAAAATTCTCCATGAATTCTAATCAGAAAATAAAGAATTTTTTTTAAATGAACATAAAACGGAAAAAGCAAAGTGAAGACTTAAAAGGGAAAAAAAGTTTTGCTCCATCTAAGGAACCACTATATGAATTTTATAGCAGCCCTTAGTGGAATACTAAAGGATTTCTATTTGGAGGTTCACAAGCATGCCACATGAATCCCCCAGTGACTGAATTTATAGTCCTGTGGTTTTCGAATTTGGCTTGAATTGTGCTTTATGCTTGCTAGGTTAGTGCTGCATTAAATTCTAGCTGGAAGTATCTTTCTTACTTCACATTGTTTGTATAAAATACATTTCCTTCTTTTTGATGGTTAATGTGTATTTTTAAGATAAATATTATAATACATTTGGGAATAGTTATCACTATAATAAAAAATATGTTTAGGTATTGGACATACATACACCAAACTCCTTTTGTGATCTTTTGTCTGTCTATAACGCTACCCTTAGGCTCTGGGTTAGACTTTATTTCAAACTGATGTTTAATGTTGTTGCTTCATTGTCATTACTATTGTTTTGTCACTCATCTTTCTCACCTTTTTTACTGTCATCTATTGCTATTGCTATATATTATATGTCCTATTACATTCATAACTGAGCAACAAGATTGGGTAGTTAGGGTTAGACACTATTTCAAAGAACATTGCTAAAATCAAGCTCTTTTATTTTTTAAAAAAGATTTATTTATTTATTTATTTATTTATTTATTTATTTATTTATTTGAGAGAAGGCGGGAGGAGCTGAGGGAGAGAATCTTCAGGCAGACTCACCACTGAGCGTGGAGCCTGATGTGGGGATCGATCTCACCACCCATGAGATTATGACCTGAGCCGAAACCAAGAGTTACACCCTTAACCAACTGAGCCACCCAGGTGCCCCACACTCTTTATATATTAAAGGGAAAAATTCTGAACTATTCCTTTAAAGAAGCAGAAACTGTTAGCTGATTTGTGTCTTGGCCGATAATGAAAATCAACTGTTTGGGACGCCTGGGTGGCTCAGTCGGTTAAGCGGCTGCCTTCGGCCCAGGTCATGATGCCAGGGTCCTGGGATCGAGTCCCACATCAGGCTCCTTGCTCAGCAGGGAGCCTGCTTCTCCCTCTCTCTCCCTCTGCTTGTGCTCTGTCAAATAAATAAAATCTTTAAAAAAAAAAAAAGAAAGAAAATCACCTGTTTAACATTTTAGAAATGTTTTGCATACATTGGCCTCATAAATATGCACTTCCTATTTATATTTACCCATCTCATAAACTAGTATCTTCAGAAATAAAACAATATTACATATATAAGCTGAAAATCACTTATGAAGTCTAGAGGCTTGAAACCATAAGCATAGTCCTGTGATGGTCTTCTTTCAATCAATCAATCTAACATGTACTATCATTCTAAAAACTTGTATATGGAAGTGGATAGATGAATCAGGAGGCTCTTGGTGACAACTGCTAGCAGGTAAAGGAGTGACAGTGAAGGTAGAGAAAATGGATTTATTTCAGAAATAATTAAGAAACAGTGGGACTTGGTGTTTAATTGGACTTGATTTGCAAATTGAGAAGACCTAGTTTTCTGACTTGAGAATTGAAAATTAATTTATTGCAATTAAGCCAAAACAGCAACAACAACAACAACAACAACAGCAAAACAATGAGGACAAAAGGGAGAATGGGATTTTTCATCCTTCAAGTTGGATGCCAAATTTTTCAGTTACCAGATTCAGTTCGTGGACAACAGAGAAGCATACTTGTCTTGGTCTCTGACCAGAACAGCCTTAGCTGTTCTTGCAGTCACAGAGGAAGTAATTGTTGCTAAGGCTGTCACTGCAAAGAGCCAACAGCTGCTCCTTTTATGCCCTCATGGTGCTTATGGATTGAACTGACAGTACCTTGCCTCACCTCTGACCAACATAAACTTTTGCCTCCTTTCCTGGGTCTTTCCTGTTGCCACTGAGGTACAATACACTATAGGAGCCATTCGACACGCAGTATACAACTCAGAAATGCAGGATTGTGGATTCTTCAGAGACAAACTTTGACCATTTGAAAACAAAAACAAGTAGATACATTGTTCTCTCCTCCACGTTTATTTCATTTTAGAAATGCAACGTGGTTGCCGTCTCTTTAAATATATCCTGTGAGACCAGGAAATCAGCTTGTCACAAAGCCATAGAAGACATCATAACTGACTCCCTTGTGCTGACCAGCTTCCCTTTTTAAATCATTCCCCTTTCTCCATATTCCTGATTCCTTGGGATTGATCCTTGGTATTCAAGCAATGGTGAAGCAAACTTATTATTTAAAATCTTCATCAGCTGGGATGATAAAATCCATTACACTTTTACATGCCATGGATAGTAATTCACATTTATTGTCTTACCCCTAGGACTGTATTAACTTTCTTGCTCTCTGTCAAAATATGGTCCACAGGGACCATTGATTGTCTTAAATACCACAGAACATCATGCTTATCCACTATATTTATTGCATAATGCTAATTGTATCTGGTGAACGGGACATATCTTATATGCCCTAGTAAAGATGTGCCAGAAGGAGAAATAACTATGCACCAAGATTAACAGAGTGGACCATTGCAACATTATGGTTTCTCTCAAGAGTGTTATGAAGGGCAGTTATAAAGAGAAATTCACACAGTAGATGGAGCTATGAGTAGTACCTTTGGTCATTTACTGCATTTGGAGGGAGAGGTAACCATAGGTACGACTATACACCTGGGCTGTGGTGTGGCTTCATTGGTTAAAGTGTCCTGAAATGAAGGTGGTCAAAGAAAATGGCACGTGGAAGGACCTGTGGGATCCAGGGAAATGGGATGAGAACATAAAGGTGGATTCTGATGAAGCTGGGAACCTTAAACACTTAAATTTCACCAAGTCTTTGCTAGTGGAAGTAGTCATCTCATCCCTGCCTGAGGAGTTTACTTCTTCCTTCCCTAAAGAAACTATAATGATTTCTCATGACCTAGTTGCCTCAAAAACACTGCTGATCCTCTTCAGGACCTAGCCCAACCTCCTCTTCTTGCTTCTCTTATATTTTTCTCATGATTAGACTGGGGTTAAGAGTTTTGGTTAGGAAGGCCACCAGAGGTAAGGAGCGATTCTCATCAAATCTTATCAACATGACATCTTGCTTATCTTTTTATTATTTATTTAATACATTTATTCATTAAAATTTAATTTTGGTTAAAATTCTGTACGATCTTATTTATATTTTGTTCAAATCATTCTGATTTTGCCATTGGGAGCTCTTTCACTTGTCTCCTCTGTCCCTTTAGCATAACTAATCATTGTGAATTAATTTTCTTCTGTATTTTTTTTCTAGAAGTTTTTACATTTTACATTTAGGTCAGTGACCAACTTTGAGTTAATTTTTTGGTGAAAATGTGAGTGTCTGTGTCTATACTCTTTTTTTTTTAATATTAATGTCCAAATAGTTCACCCCATTTGTTGAAATTACTGTCCATTCTCCGTTGAATTTTTTTGCTCTCCTGTCAATAATCAGATGACTATATAAGTGTGAGTCTCTGTGCAGAGTCTGTATTCTATTGATCTATGAGTCTATTTCACAGTTACCATGCTCTCTTGATTACTGTAGCTTTATAATAAGTCCTGAAGTTGGATAGTGTCAGTTTTTCAACTTTATTTTTTTCTTATTCAGTATTGTGTTGTGTATTTTGTATCTATTGCATTTCTATATTAACATTAGAGTCAGTTTGTCAATATGTACTAAATTGCTTGCTAGGATGTTGATTGGGATTACATTGGATTTATAATTGATTAAGTTGTTAAGGATCAACACCTTAACAATATTGAGTGTTCTGATTCATGAACATAAAAATATTTCTATAGGGGCGCCTGGGTGGCTCAGTTGGTTAAGCGTCTGCCTTCAGCTCAGGTCATGATCCTGGGGTCCTGGGATCGAGCCCCGCATCGGGCTCCTTGCTCTGCGGGAAGCCTGCTTCTCCCTCTCCCTCTGCTGTTCCCCCTGCTTGTGTTCCCTCTCTCTCTCTCTCTGTCAAATAAATAAATAAAATCTTAAAAAAAATATATATTTCTATATATTTAGAATTTGTTTTTGTTTTAGGTTTGTTTTGTTTTCTTACAAATGTTTTGTAGTTTTCTGCATATGTAATGTGTTTTGTTTCTCTTCTGACTTCTTACAAGATTTTTTCTGTGACTCTGGCCTTTTGCACCTTAAATATGATATACTTAGGTGTGTCTTGGTTTTATTCTGCTTGGTGTGTTTTAAGCTTCTTGGATGTGTTTTGATGTCTGTTGTTAATTTTGCAAAATTCTTGGCCATTATTACTCGAAAAAAAATTTTTGCTTCTTTCTCTTTCTTCCCCCCTTTTTGTGTTCTACTTATGTGTATATTACACCATTTGAAATGGTCCCACAATTCTTGGATGTTCTGGGTTTTTTGTTTATTTGTTTTGATTATCCTTTCTTTATTCTGTTTGTATTTCAGTTTAGAGTGTTTCTCCTGACGTCATCTTCAAACTCCATGATTCATTCCTTGTCCCTGTCAAGTGTTTCTTAAATTCAGTTACAGTGTTTTGATTTCTCATGTTACCTTTTGCTTCTTTCTTAGAGTTTCATCTCTTTGTTTACATTAGACATCTGCTCTTACATGTTCACTATTTTTTCCATTATAGCTCTTAGCATTTAATTATATGTATTTTTAATATCCTATATGATACTTTCAACATTCGCGTCATATCCGAGTCTAGCTATAGTGCTTATGCTGTTTTTGCAGACTGTGCTTTTTGTTGCCTTTTGACATGTCTTGTAATTTTGTTGAAAGCCAAAAATGTTTTGAGTAATAGGAATTAAGGCAATGGTATGTTACATGAGGATTTATGCTAAATAGGCATTGATTGTGTTTAATATTTACCGTAACTATATGTGCTAGAAACTTAAACATCCTCTGTTTTTCTTGTTTTTGTCACCTCTGTTGGTTTGAGCTTCCATAACTTCTCCTCAGAGAGTCTGTCTAGCAAGTCTTTCAGCAATAACCCACTATTATTATTATTCTGGAGTCCTAGTTTTGTTTCATTAAGATCTGGGGAGAGGGAGAGTAGTCCATAATCTTATAATTAAAACTCATTGTTTAGTAAGACTATGCCTCATGTTTCTCTAGCATTTTTTTCTCCTGGAAATTAAACCTTTGTTATGAAAAATACTCTGAGCACATTTCACGATATTTATTCTTCTGCCCTGACAGAACTATGAATAATCTTCACCAGGAGAACCTGGTGGGGTTCCTGAAAGCAAAGCACTAGAAAGTGTGGGTCCCACCAAAAATTGTGTTTCTCTCTTCAAGATTTTCTCTCTCTCGAACTAGTCTACACTCAGATTCTATCAATTATTCATAATTGCCCTTTAAGTATTCCTACCAGTTAAGGGCTTAGTAGTTTCTGCTCCATATAAGCAAATCCTAACTATGTCTGTCAGAATGTGCCTGTCTTTCCTGATTTTATGGTGGTGTTTTACCCTGAAAGCTGTTCTCTGGTATGTGCAAGAAAAGTCAGTGATTTTCAGTTTGCCCATATTTTTGTTGTTGTTGTAGGTACAAGAGTGACGACTCCCAAGCTTTTTACATATTCTTAAGTGGGCAGAAAATAAATACTTTATGCTTGTCGGTCATGTGATTTCTGTCATAACTACTCAACTCTGCTGTGGTAGTACAAAAGCACCCATAGATAATATATAAATTGGGTGTGAACATGTACAAATAGAACTTTACTTACAAAAACAAGTTTTCTTCCCTGTGCTATACTTCACTGACCACGATTTTAGAACTATACTCAGATTCAAGACACAACAGGCTCCAAAGAATGAAATTCAAAGTGAAACCTGTGAGAAGGTGTGATAAACACCAAGATTTGCATGATTGAGGCAATTTATGCAGTCAGAATACTTGGGAATATGTGTAGAAGTGGATTTTATGATTGTGGGATCAAGGTAGCAGGATATATAAAGTTGGATCAGGCTAGATTTATTGTTATTAGCCCCCCAAAACAGAGATTCTGGATTCAGTGTTTTAGCTTGATGGGCTAAGAATGTCTCTCTCAGTTTGCTTGATCCGTTGACTGAAATATGGACCCAGTAGTAGTCTACACTATACCAAGTTGAAATGCCCAAAATTCCTTTATGTATTACAGAGGAAGGTATCAACAAATTTAAGAAGTTTGGAAGGCTAAAAAGGAATATCAAGTATTGTTTGATCACATTTTGAGAGGGACAGACCATTTACCATTGTTACCATAAATAAATTTATGAGCTCCAGTTCACAGACCCAGAACCCCTTTAATATAAGAGAGACTGGGTGCCTTTGAGTAAGGTTCTTGCAACTATTCCAAAAATGTATATAGTTAATCATCTTCCATTCATTCCTAAAGGACCTGCAACCTGACTAGATTACAGAAGAAAAAATCATCAGAATTCTCAAGGATTACTGGACATTGATTCTGTAGACCCAAAACACCACTGTGGTCTATTATCAGAGTAGGAGTATATGGAAGTTACATGATCAATGAAGGTTTTGGTGGTGGTGGTGGTTTGTTTTCATCAATGAAGTTTTGCTTCAGGTCTGTGTCACAGTGGGCTCAGTCTTCCTAGTATGTATCTGTTCATTTTCATACTCACATATGTCCCTTGGAAGGTTGAGTGGGCTGAATGAATCTAATACTCCCCAAAGGGAAGTGTTGCCTCACACAATGGGTCTGAACAGCATCATCAGGTCATTGTAGTTGAGCTATGATGTCCTATCCTGTGAGCAGCGTACTACTTTGGGGAAAGTGTGGACAGTGGCATGCTCTCTAGAATGCCCCTACATCTTCTCTGGCTGTTAGGCTTCTATCATCAGTTTTTTACTTTCATTTAGAAACTGTAAGTGAATCTACCCAATTTGTCATCTACAGCACATGGGAATAATAAATTTGGATTTATGAACTGCAGTTGTATTACACACTGAGCCAATCAGATAGAAAATAATGTTAATAAATTAATTTTAATTTTAATCAAAGATGTTTCGTGGATTTAAAATGTAATAGCATTACTTTTCAACTAGAATAAATATCTCAAAGCATAGCACAGGTACTTTCTTGATATTGTAAAGGTATCCAATTCATTTTAAAATGATAATTTTTACATCAATCATAGCATAATCAGAAGTGTATAAATCTGTCTATATTGATAGATATAAATATATTTGTCAGTGCTAAAAAACATCTTTCACAGCTGAGTGTATTATTTAATTCAAAGTTAAAGGGCTTATACTAAAGTTCAAATAATTTTTGTGGATTAGGTGTCATTACGTGAACATCTTTGTCAGCAATTACTGGCGATAAAAATATGAAAACAAGTACAATTTGTCTAAAGTAGACATTTTTCCTTTGAAAGATAATGTGAATGTTTCTTTAGTTGTCCTCTTTCATAAAGAGCTAGAAATTAGAACCAGCGAGAAGAGTGTCAAAACTTACCTTCATTTTTCCCAAACTGTAGTTTAATTGAGCTTTAACATCAAATAAACAGTCTTTACCTTTAACACAAATGCACCCAAAAGACAGTTTCTATTCATTTTGTATGATTAAAACTACATTAGGAATATAAATGTATTAATTTATAGATACAGATACTAATTGCTTAAATATTGAGTTCAAAATCAGCCACTAATATGTGTGGAATAATTGGTTCTTGCTGTAGAAGGAAACCATAATAAAGAACTTGAAAGTGCTGTCACATTTCACATAACTAGTAAAATCTCAGAATATTTGAAAAATATTCTGAAAGAAAATGTCTTGGGGCTTTCTTAATGAGAATGAATGTGGTTTGAAAAGATCAAATAGTATTCACATATGTCAAATACAGGTTTTAATAACAGAGATAATGAATAAAATTAAAGTAGGTCAATTTAAGTCATTTATTTTCCAAAAGGAGTTATGCATCATAATCATTACTTGTTAAGATATAATTAAAAGCAAAAAATAGTATTTACTAAAGCTCGGTTACTCAATATAAAAAAAATCAACATGAATTATGTTTTATCATCTTTTAATTTTCATGTTCATCTTTTTATTAGCATATCAACATTTTGTAGTTAATAGTCATGTAAATATGATAATGTAATAATAATTGAGATAATAATGAAAGTCATGAAAACAGTGCCTTTATTTTGGCACTGATATTTTAGCAGTCTGCTTTTATTGAGATTGAGAAAAAAAAAATCAGATGCTTTTTATCACATATAGAACTTTTCTGGAAATACATATCTTTTTTTTAAGATTTATTTATTTATTTTACAGAGAGAGAGCGTGCGAGCAGGGGAGGGGGTTGCAGAGGCAGAGGGAGAGAGAGAATCCTCAAACAGACTTCCTGCTGAGCGTGGAGCCCAAATGGGGCTCAATACCAGGACCCTGAGATCATGACCTGAGCCAAAATCAAGAGTCAGATGCTTAACTGACTGAGCCACCCAGCACCCCAACACATAGCTTACCTTTGAAAACAAACAACTCCAAAAAAACTAAAAACATTCCTTGGATTCATCAAATATAATACTAAATATAAATCATAATCTTCACATATTCATAAATTAAGTAACATAGGGCTATAATCCTTTCTATAGCAAAACATATTCTTTGTAAATAAGACCCTAGTTCTGAATGTATCAGATCATGACTTCAAAGATACTGTTCTTGTTAGAGAGTACAACCTGCATAAAAAAAGTTTATCATAAATTCAATATAAATACCTAATTTTCTTTAAAAATCAGACTGCAAGAAACTGTTTCCTCAGAAAATTTTATTTAATTTCTGAAATCCTATGAGTATACTCTCTGGAATACTTTTCTATGAAGGTCATTATTTATAGGCACCCATTTTAAAGAAATTCTACATGATCAACCCACATTCTAAAAGTTATTTTTATAATTTCTTAATTTTTGAAGGAAATGAGAGGAGTGTGAATGATAATCAACAGAGGAATTGGCAATTTGAGTCAGGAAGGCAGGTATCATCATCATTACTCTCTCATAAACATAGGAGATGAGAATATTTTTCTTAAAAATATAATCTACATTATTGGCAGATTTCAAAGAATAATTCACTTATTACTTTTAAAAATAAGTTATTACAATTTCTGTTTTATTATGTGGCATTTACAAAATACCTAACCAATGAAATCTGTTTTAAGCCTAAGAATAGAAAGATTTCTACAAATTTCACTCTAGTAATTCAGAATTTGATTGATTAAATAGAGTTTATTTGGCCTAATTAAATTATATAAACATGGTTTTGAATAAAACTTGGTTTTGAGGAAAAAAAAGACCCTCATATATTGTACAACATGAATACAAAAGTAAACACTAACTTTCTCCTAAAAGATTCTCCCGGCAAGTTTACTTGGTAAATTATCACCTGTGTTTTAAGCCTCAAATAACATTTATATCTTGAAATTTATTCCAGTTCTACCAAAGCTTAGAAACATACACCTTTACTATCTTTTTCATACCTATACTTTTTTAAGTACCATAGATTTCTTGTCCTTAAAAAAAAAAAACTATTTTGTTGAATAATTAATAAAATAAATGTGTAACTCATAATAACACAGCTCAGAAAATATTTTCAAAGTAAGCACACTCAAGATAACTACCCCCTCAGGTCAAGAGAAAAAAAATTAACATTATCAGAACCTAAAATTTTTCATCACCCTTCCCTAATCAAACCCTTGCCTTTCTACACAAAGGTAGCTACTAGCTTAAATTTTTTCACATATATTTGCTTTTTTTTTTTTTTTAAGATTTTATTTATTTATTTGAGAGAGAGAGTACAAGCAGGGGGGATCAGCAGGGAGAGGGAGAAACAGACTCCCCGCTGAGCAGAGAGCTCAAAGCGGGGCTTGATCTCAGGACCCTGGGATCATGACCTGAGCAGAAGGCAGACGCTCAACCAACTGAGCCACCCAGGTGCCCCTCACATATGTTTTCCTTCTCTCTTTCTCTCTTTCTTTTTCTTTCTCTCTCACTCTTTCTTTCTTTCTCTTTCTTTTTCTTTTTCTCTTTCTTTCTTTCTTTCTTTCTTTCTTTCTTTCTTTCTTTCTTTCTTTCTTTCTTTCTTTCTTCCTTCCTTCCTTCCTTCCTTCCTTCCTTCCTTCCTTCCTTCCTTCCCTTCTATCTTCTTTTTATAAAAGGAATATAAAATAAATATTCTTTGTGCCTGGCCATTTTAATATTTTTTGTCAACAATATATATGTGAGATACATTTTTTTTTTGCACACCTTCATTTCCATTGCTATTTGTCACTCCATTTCATGAATATACCAAAACTTATATATCCATTATACTGCTACTAAACATTTGGGTGGTTTTAAATTTTTTGGTATTATGATTAGTGCTGCTAAAATTCTCATACATGTCTGTTCCTCCTCATGAACTCTATCAATGTACAGCTAAGAGTGAAATGGCTGAATCATAGGATATGCATAGGTTCCAATTTAGTAGACAATGCCAAAATGTTTTAAATTGGGTATGTGAATTTACAATGATATAGACAAATTTTACGAGAACTCCAGTTTCTCTACATCCTTGCCAACACTTGCTAGTGGATTTATAATGCTATCAAACAGATGTGGTTTTAATTTACAAATTGCTGATTACAAGGATATTGAGCACATTGTTCTATGCTTGGCCATTTAGATACCCAATTTTGTAAAATGCTTTTCAAGTTTTGCCCTTTTTCCCTATTTGGCTTCCTCTATTTTTCTTAAGTTACAGAAATTCTTTTATAAATTCTGAATACAGGGCCTTGTGGCTTTCATGTGTTGCAAATATTTTCTCCAACCCTATAAACTGTCATTCATTCTTTCATAGTTGAATTTTGTTAGGAAAAAGAAGAGATTTAAAATTTTGATGTATTTAAAATTATCAGTGTTTGTTTTTTTCATAGTAGTGTGTTTTGTGCCTTGTTAAATTATCATCCATTCCAATATCCTTAACATATTCTATTATATTCTATAAAATGTATCGTTTTACTTTTTACATATATTTCTTTAATATAGATAAAATTGATTTCTCGATATATGTAATGTGGTTGAGGTCAATTTTCTTTATTTTTCTTCCACACTAATGTGCAATTAATCTCACTTTTTTCTGGTATTATTTTCTTATAAGTATACTGTCTCTATATACACATAGGTCTGTTACTGGACTATTTATTTCAATCTATTAATTTATTTGTCTATCCTTGAACCAATACAAGAATGTTTTAATTGTTATGGTTTTAGAATAGGTCATCTTACCTAGTAATACATTTCTCTATGTAATGCTTTTAGGTATGTTATCTAGTAAAGATTTCTTCTTTTTAAGAATCTTATTTTGCTTTATTTTCCTTATTCATTATCTCTTGCAGAGCAGAAGTTTTTAGTTTTAATAAAGTTCAGTTTATCAGTTATTTCTTTCATGGATTGTGCTCTTGGTGTTATATCTAAAAAGTCATTGCTGTACCCAAAGGCAGCTGGGTTTTCTCTTCTGTTGTCTTCTAGAAATTGCATAGTTTGGTGTTTTAAATTTACGGTATGATCCATTTTGAATTAATTTTTCTGAAGAGTATAAGGACTTTATCTAGATTAATATTTTTGTGTGTGAGTATATAGTTGGTCCAGCATCATTTGTTGAGAAATCTTTGCTCCATTGTATTACCTTTGCTACTTTGTCAAAGATCAGCTGACTATACTTACGGTGATCTATTTTTAAGCACTTGAGCCAGTGATATTTTAATTAATAAGCAGTGTGAGAAAGAAGGTACTGAAAAGTCTCAAATTTTTGGTGATGGGGCAGTGGAGGCTTTTTGAAGACAGAAGTTGCAGAGCTTTTTGCTTTATTGGTGTGAGTTGCATTATCCAAGAATAGCAGTAGTGTGTTCACTAGACCAGCTGGTGAGCCTAACTCTCTGACCATATCAGAGATTTGTGGAATATCTTTCACCAAATTTATTCTTAAACTACCTGGAATGAAGTCTGTTGCAAATATAAAAACTGATGTAGTAGGGGGCACCTGGGTGGCTCAGTCGTTAAGCGTCTGCCTTCGGCTCAGGTCATGATCCCAGGGTCCTGGGATCGAGCCCCGCATCGGGCTCCCTGCTCCGCGGGAAGCCTGCTTCTCCCTCTCCCACTTCCCCTGCTTGTGTTCCTGCTCTCGCTGTCTCTCTCTCTGTCAAATAAATAAATAAAATCTTAAAAAAAAAAACAAACTGATGTAGTAGTTGGTGTCAGATTGAGGCAACAGAAAATGTGAATCTGTCAGTAAAATTGTATCTTACAATATAAAAAGATGGGATTCAAGCAGCCCAGGTGGTCAGGGGCAAAATCAGTAATAGAATTAGTGCCTTTAATCAACAGTAATAAAATTTCCCATTGAAGGCAAAGCTTTAAAGCACCCAGTAGCTACTGGCACTAAACAGTATGATGTGAATAAAGAATTAGAAAAAAAAAAAAAAAAAGAATTAGAATACTGTGGGATAGCGTCATGGCTTCTAATTGCATGGCAAACATAAATAAAAATTCAAAATCCTTGGCTCAATATGTGTTCAAAGATTTGGAAGAAAATAATTTCTTATCTTTTGCAGGGTCAAGTAAAATGAAACTTAGAATTTGGTTTTATGCTTTTCCAAACATGACAATAACTTTTGTTCAGACGTTAGAGTCATTTATGTATGACAATTAGAACATAGGTTTGAAAACATTAGGGCACCATATTGGAAGGGGAAAGTATTGGATATTTAGCTGGCTTAAGAAACCTGAAGAGACTTGATGTTTTATTTATCAGCCCTGTGTAGATAGCAGGAAGAGATAAAGTTGGAAACTCTAAGTATTATATTAATTTTCATTAAGTAATGAAATATAAGCTATTATAATAAGTGTTAAATTGAGATCCAAGAGGTCCTCTCTTTTTAGGAAACCAAAGTTTTCTCACTTCCTGAAGAAATCAAGGCCATTAATGCAATTATTCAGGTTTAGACAAATTTGTTTAGACAAATTTTTAGCACACCACATGACACTTAGAGGCATCATGTGGTGTTAAGAGCATAGGTGCTCTAGACAGTTATCCTAGATCAAATCCTAAGTCTGCTATGTACTATGTGCATTTTTTAGAACAGATAGTTTTTTATTGTTTGTGACTTCATTTCCTTATCAGTAAATGCAAATAAAAATACTATCTACCTGCTAGAGCTATTGTAAAGATTAAATGAGGGAATAATTACAAAGTCTTAGAACAAAACCTGAAATAATTTGTGTGTTGAATTTAAAAAAAAAACAGAACACATTTGACCAGTCTAGAGTCCAGATGGATCTTGAAAAATGACAGTGTTTTACTGCAAGTTAAATTACTTGTTGAATTCAATTTTTTGTCTTTGTTTTTGTTTTGCTGTACCAGATATGGCCATGTAACTAGAGGAAACAAAAAAAGAAAAAACAACAAAAGCCTCTGACACCTATTATTCAGCTCTTGAGCTGTCAAGGGCTTTTCCTGTGTGTATCAAAAAAGCAGGAGAGGTACAAGAGCCATTGTCTTTTACCTGACAGGCTCAGCAATACACTTTCATTGTCATGAAAGACCTATCATTTTTGAGTTCTATATCAAAATCTTCATTATATGGGTCTTGTCATATGTTCATGTGACAGGATAAAAAAATGGCTCATTATATTGATGCTGAGCTGCTAATATCACTAGGTGATTATGCAATAGAAGATATCCCATATTTCTTGCAAAAATCAAATGCTTATGAGATGAGAGATAAAATGAATGAAAATAATGCATATACCTTCTTAATAAAATCCATTTTAAAGGACACATTTCACATACTTGCTTTAAATTTATTTTAAACAGTTATACCTGGATTTTCTTGTGTTTGTTGTTTGTTTTGTTATTTTAACCAATCAGATGGTCTCTGTCTCTTAATGTTATCAACTCATTTATATTATTGGGAAAATTGAAATAATCTGTTTTATTCTTGACATCATTTCTTTGTATTTTATAGTATATTATAATTTGTGGTATTTTACATTCTCCTGTAATTTTATATTATAATAATAATTTCTTATATTTTTAATCTTTTTTCTCTATAGCTAGATTGATTAACTTTCCTTTGTTCATTAATTGTTTTAGCTTGTGCTTTGAAAGGCACTGAACATATTGTCCAGGAAACCCTTTTTACTACTGTTACAAAGAACAGATCGTATAGTTTCACTCCTCCTGCAATACAACTGACACAGTCTATTGAATGCAACTGTACATTGAACCCTGCTGCTAGATCTGCAACCACTATTTCCTCTGAAAATAAATGCTACTTCTCCAACTTCTGTGACCCTCACTGGGATGAATATTTCTATGATCCCTACTGCTTCACATAAAAACCTAGAGCAAGTTTCTATAATTGATAGATTTTAGAACCATACTTTAGATTCAAAGGATGTGATTTTTAGCTTCTGTGATGGAATAAGAGTTCTGCCTCTAAAGATGGGAATTGCTCCAAAAGTGGGAGAGAGGTTGAGAGGTTCCATTGCTGGATGGCAGAAATCAACCAAAGTATATTTTTGAGAAAAGAAAATAAAAAGGTTTTATGAGATATTTCAAAAAATAACTCTTATTTCCAAGAGAATTTCATGTCCCTTAAATATCTGCATATCAGATTCCAAGCTCTTTAACTGACATACTTTCCTTTTATTTTATCTTTCATGATTTCATATAGATATTCTGTAATTCAGAATAAATATTAAAGTGAATCACAAACAATACACCCCTATAGACAATGGTGGAGAAGGGAAGATAATTGAGAAATAATTTAAAAAATCCTTAATTTCCATCATCTAGCAAGTTAGGACATTTGACTAATGCTATGTATCTGTTTCTACAATTAATCCTGGTCCATTTTTTTATTTATAAGGGATAAAAGAGAACTTGTGTTAATTTCCTCAGTGGTCACCAAAAGAGAGTCTAGATTTTGAAAATTAGAAAAATGTAAATTATATCTTAAGAAATGTTTAGGTTACTATAAGAATGCTGTTTAAATTTTGTTTTCTCTATTATTTGAAGAAGAGGAAGAAATAAAAAGCTCTGCAGGGTCACCTGGGTGGCTCAGTCAGTTAAACATCCAACTCTTGATTTTGGCTCAGGTCATGATCCCAGGGTCATGGGGTTGACCATACAGGGCTCCACACTCAGTGGGGAGTCTGCTGGAGATCTCTCTCTCCCTCTCCTTCTGCTCCTCCTCTCTTTCTCTCTCTCAAATAAGTAAATCTTTAATAAATTAAAAAAATAAAAAGCTCTACAGAGACAAAGGCAAGAAAAGGTAAGGAAATAAGAATATTTGTTTAATAATGTAAAAGGGCTAAATTCCTAAGTATGATGAAAATCAAGGATATTCACAAGTTGTAAAAGTACATAGTACACATTTGCTGGATAATAGTGAATAAAGTAATTTGATCAACACATATAAGTTAAAATAAAGAATTGTCTATATGTTTATATTAATATTTTAAAATTACAATTTAATATAAAACATTAAATGGAGCATGGACATCTATCCTATTTTGATAAAAATGTAAATCCACAAAAATACATTATAGTATGGACCTCAGTGTATTCATTTTGGATAAGAACATGTCTTCATCTTCTTATTGAAACCATTTATTGTCAGGTGACTCTCAACTCTTCCTATTCCACCTCTGATCTTGCCTTTATATCAGCTTCCTTATTTGGGACACATGTTAGAATCCTTCAGCACCTCAGCTGACTGAAGACCAGTACTGATTTAACATTTCATCAAAATTTATAATCTTTATTTATTTCTCCATTATAGTCAGTTTCTTCCAAATCTACATCTCACTTTTTTACCTCATGTTCCTTTGAAGTTTACATTTTTCTCCATTTTTAAGTTTTAGATATTAAATAGGAATAATATTATACTGATGATGATTGATGAAGGTTATAATAGAGGCAGTATAAAGGGATGGGATGAAATAGTAATGATGAAGTCTTATCTTTAAAGAGAAAGAAAGTATCTTTGGTTCTGAAATAATATATCACAGAAAATTTTGCTTATTTTTTTGATAACTTCTGCCCTGTTTTTTTTTTCTCTCCCTTATTGTCTTCTTCCTTCACTTATTGTTTTAGCTGAATAACTTAACTATATACGAACTTATTTTCTGGTTGTCCCTACTACCAAGTTTGGAACTTAAAAGACTGAGTAATTAATTAATTAATTAATTAATGGAGAAAGAGAGTTGGGAGTGCAGAGGGAGAGGGACAAGCAGACTCCTCGCTGAGTGTGGAGTCTGACTCTTGGAGCCACTCACGCACCCCAAGACTGAGTAATTTTTAAGTGAATTCTTTTCTCACTGTAGATTGAAAGCAACTTGTAGTATAACTCCAACTTCTTTTGTGCCCTAAGGTCTCAAAAATTGGTTCAATTCACAAGGGATGCACAATAATAAACTTCAAGTCATTGGTTGTGAAACCAATTATTGATATTAATTGCATTATAATTTCAAGTTCTGTGGTGCTTCAAAGCAAGAACTGTCTTGGTTCATTGATTATAGAGGCTTGTAAAATGATCTTAATTGGACTTGGTTATTTCTTACCTTTCCTCCTTCTCACATAAACAGTGAACCTTTTTGTACAATGGATTACTTCTGCATATCACCAACATCTTCAATTACATATTGATACATGTTGCTTGCATCCTTAGAGTTTAACTCTATTGCCAAGCCCTGGGAGATTGTTCTCTAGCTTTCTATAGAAAGATTACTGAAGCCTCCAGTTGTACTTCTCTGAGATTAACTAGATATCTAAAACATTTTTGGGATCTGTAATGTATATGCTCTCCTCCCATTATGATACCCCAGATTTTATTTAAATGCATAGCCATGGGCATGATGAGAAAGAAACTGTCTTTGAAAAGGACATCTGCTTTTAAATAAGGAAAATGTCTTATTCTTGGTATTTTTCTCTAGCATTTTCAATCTCTAGGGTGGAATATCACCAGTTTTAGAAGAGAACCCTAAAGAGAGAGCCTGCTTATGCATATGGTATTCAGTGTGACATTAACAGGTGCAACATTGCTTTAAAGAGTGCAGTTAGGCATTTTTAAAGGAATGTGAAAATGCTTAGGGAATCTGAATCCATTTGATTTAAGCTAAAGGATGGTTTCAACTGGGTTATTCTTCCACATTCAAAACATTTTGTATCTGTATCTTCTTTCTTCTGTTAATGATACAAAAATAAACCGTTAATATCATAGTCTATATAAACACATGACATCAGTTTATATCATTTTTGAAGCCTACTTACTACTTACCTGTCATGGCTGGAATTCAAATCCTCTAAGTTGTCTTCATAAAAATGTTGGTGTAATAGCTCTGAAAAAAAGCAGGAAAGACTTTTGTCTTCTTTCTGCCTAGCTAAAGTTATAAAATATCAGTTAAAGGCACAATCTTGGTTTCCCTTCTTTTTTTTTTTAACTTCTAATGCTTTATTTATACCAAACCAGAATTTATTTTACTTTAACTTTCCTGGATTTAAAAAACCTAACTTATTGATAATATTTCAATACAACTTTTTTAGGTTCTCTCATTTTCAAATGATATTATTACGATGTTTGACATTTTCTCATGATCTAGTGATGAACACATTTTTTTTTAATTACAGTTGATCCTTGAACAGCACCAGTTTAAACTGTGCAGATCCTCTTATAGATGTATATTTTACAGTACTGAACTGTAAATGTATTTCTCTTCTTTATGATTTTCTCTTTTTTTAAAGATTTTATTTACTTATTCGACAGAGAGAGAGACAGGGAACACAAGCGGGGGGCGGTGAGAGAGGGAGAAACAGGTTCCCCACTGAGCAGGGAGCCTGACCCCAGGACCCTGGGATCATGACCTGAGCCGAAAGCAGACACTTAACGACTGAGCAACCCAGGAGCGCCCTTTATAATTTTCTTAGTAAGTTATTTTCTCTAGTTCACTTTACTGTAAGAAAACACTATATGATGCAAAATATACATTAATTGACAATTTATGTTATCAGTAAGCCTCTGGTCAACAGTAGGCTATTAGTAGTTAAGTTTTGGGGTGGTTTTCTTAATGTGCTAGTCTTGACCGACTCATGTTTTTATTCAGTCATTATATACTTCATGCTTATTATTTGTAGGTAGTCACTCTAGAAATCACTAGAACTTCCAAGATTGATCAGGCATCACCCCCACCTCACTTTTAGAATATTAAATGGCTTAAAATTTCACCAAAAAATCAGGTATTTTGATATATAGTTATAACTATGAAGTAGAAAGCAATGAATGTCAAAGAAGCAATATAAAGTATTATATGAGCTGAATAGAAAATAGACATACATTTATTTTAAAACCTAAATATAACATTTATAATGCTATGATTGTAGGCTGTTTGAGCATAAAATGGTAACCATTTTGTTTGCTAATTACATTACATATATTAATCCTGAATTTCAACTAGAAGACAAATGCTGAGTATCAGTGAGCCAGTAGATTACAATAGATTGGGTCAGTAATTTTTCTACCTCCAGTGCTTACTTTCTTAGTGGTTATTATGTTGGTTATAGAGTGTGCCGTATGCTTTACTAATATTATTTCATGTAAGCGTCTAAGATAATTCTAGAGATCAGTACTAATATCTCACATTTATTGATTAGGACGATGAGTTAGGTAGTACAATATTAGGTCTCTTATGTAGGATGACAATGTATTACATCTAAGCTTGACCACTCTCTCTGTAAAATGTGGCAAGTATTTAAACTGTCTGTAACTCTGATCTTGCTTCTGTAAAAGTGGTAAAATATATGTGCTTATCTCATATTTGGAGAGGGGATTAATTATGTTAATATACTGAAAATGCCTAAAAGAAAACTGGCCCATAGCAAGCAGTATATAAGCCTTTGCTCTTATTACAATAGCCCAGTGAGCTGCAAAACCAGAACATCAACAGAGGTATACCTGGTTATTTCAATTATTCTGGGAGAAACAGAACTCTTAGGGAGGTATATAATATCTGGTTATAAAAGAACCATCCACGTTCCACCAGAAAAATCAAGAAATATTTTGCCAAATGTTTTTTCCCTGCATTTATTAAAATGATCTTATAGGTTTTTTTATCCTTTGTTAATGGAATGATTTTCTTTGATTGGTTTGTAAGGTTAAGTGCATCTTGAATTCCTGAGATCCTGAGATTCAGCCTAATTTAATAAAAACATAGCATTATTTTTTCATATTGCTATGCTCAGATTGTTAGTGTCCATCTAATCTGTTACTCCATGAAAATTGTTCTTTATTCTCTGGCTGCTATCTGCGTCTTTTGTCATTGCTAACCTGAAGTTTCTCTGTGGTGTTTCTAGGTGAGAATTTCTTATTTTCTTCCCTCTCATTCTTTTTTCCTTTCTCCCTCTCTCCCTTTCTCTGCCTTTCACCTTGCTTGGGATTCATTGGAATTCTTTAGTGTGTCAGTCAGTGTCTTTAATAAGCTCTGTAGGCCTATCACAGGAGTGAATATGAATTTACTTCTTTTTTTCTTTTTTTTATTTTTTAAGATTTTTATTTATTTTATTTTATTTATTTAATTGACATAGAGAGAGAGACAGCAAGAGAGGGAACATAAACACGGGGAGTGGGAAAGGGAGAAGCAGGCTTCCCGCTGAGCAGGGAGCCTGATGCAGGGCTTCATCCCAGGACTGATTCCAGGACCCTGGGATCATGACCTGAGCCAAAGGCAGACGCTTAATGACTGAGCCACCCAGCCGCCCCGAGTTTACTTCTAATTTATCCTAACATGAGAATCCTTTGGAATCCCAATTTAATGGAGGAAGTGTTTCCTATTACTTTCCCTTGACATTTTCAGCCTTTTGTACCTCTGGTCATCATTAAATTTAAGATCTTATTAGTATGGGTTGCAAATGCTTTCGAGGCAAAAGAGACTACAGTATTCTACTTACTCTTCTAAGTTTCTGTCTTCAACTAGATGTTGGTTTAATAATTTCTTACCAGTATAGGTGTGCCTAAATAATTTTCAGAATGTTTAAAATATGTCATCTACCATTGTTAGTCATTTTTATTATAAGATCTTAGTGCTACATATTACCAGAAAAAGAAGCATCATTTAAGCTGCTGTTATTCGTTACTGAGCAATGTATCCTTTGAAAATGTGTTGTTCACCAAATATATGTCATCAACTATTTTTTTTATACAGTTATCATGTGCCAGGCACTGTTTGGATATGTGGGATATTTCAGCGAACAGAAGAAATATCCCTGTGCTCATGGAGTTTGCATTCTAGCTTATTTTCTATATTATAAAAACTAAACTCTCTAATATACCTTCCTAAAGTAGGAAGGTAGATTAATCTTTGGGGAAATACATTAACTGTATTAAGTGCTACTTTGAAAATGGCAAATGAAAAATAGATTTTCTACCTCTTGTTATTTTTTATTTTCAGTTGTGTTTGAAAATTATTAGACAATCACATGAGGACTCCAAGCTGCTCTCATTCATAGTTTAATTAAATCAGTTAATTTAGCTTGCAGAGTGGTTTTTACTTTTAGGCTATTAAAATAATTTGATTAAATAGTTCAGTTTTGCTTTCTTTTGAGATCTGATATTTTCCTAAATCCAAGCTCTTCTGAACCTATACAGTATCTTTTGGTCTTGTCTCTTCTTTGGAGGTCTGCCAGGGTATTTGCTATTGAGTTATAATTAAATATTTTAATTATTTACTTATTTTTGTGTTCTCTACATTTGCTTTTTATTAGTCCTTTTCTTTGTCTTATTTGTATTTTTTTCTTTCCTTGACAGCAACATTTTAAAATTGTTATTTGTTGTTGCTATTTGACCAGGCCAGTGCTTTCTATTTGTCCTTGTTTCTTTTTCGCTACAAATGATTTTTAACCACCCAAAGATAAGCTGTGACTTCCAGGTGCTCTGTGGCTCTAGTTGCAATTCCTTCTTTGAAATGGCTGAGTGAGCAGAAGATGACTCAACTCATGAGCAGGAAGCAAATGATTTCTTCCCTCATGAATCTTTGACTCAGCATTTGGCAAATTCTAGAGGTGTTAAGATATTTCCAATTGTCTCATTCTTCTACTTTCCCTAGATTGCTCCAGCATTTATGATCCATCAGAACTTCGTAGAAAGCCTCATCTTTTTTTGCTGCTCGTCAATATGATCAAAGTGGAAAAATCTGATAGTAAGTTTTAGGGGATAGTTGAGTTGCCAAAGTAGAAGAAAAATATCACTCAAGAAAATTTTATTTTCTAAATTAAAGATTATCAGAGGACATACCATTTACAACAAACATTTTAAAAGAATTATTTAATAGAGATTTGACTACTTTTGTATTTTTTTTATTTTTTAAAGATTTTATTTTTTATTTGACAGGGAGAGAGAGAGAGACAGCGAGAGAGGGAACACAAGCAGGGGGAGTGCGAGAGGGAGAAGCAGGCTTCCCGCAGAGCAGGGAGCCCGATGCGGGGGTCAATCCCAGGACCCTTGGAACATGACCTGCTCTGAGGGCAGACGCTTCACGACTGAGCCACGCAGGCACCCCTGACTAACTGTTTTTATTACCTAAAGCAACATAGTACAGGAAAAATATAATTTACTCCAGCATCAGGAAGCCTCATGCTTCTTCCAGCATATGTGTTCAGTCAGAACATTAAAGGAAGTCTCAGTTTTACTTTTCATGACTGTATAATTTTTTTTTTTTTTGGCAAGTGATTTATACTGTCAGATCTTACTTTGGTCATATATGGAATGAAAGGTTTAAAGTGGATGACTTCTATGATCCTTTAGAAGTATCTTTGCATATATATATTTTTTTTTTTAAGATTTTTTTTTTTTTATTTATTTGAGAGAGAGAATGAGAGAGAGAGAGCACATGAGAGGGGTGAGGGTCAGAGGGAGAAGCAGACTCCCTGCTGAGCAGGGAGCCCGATGCGGGACTCAATCCCGGGACTCCAGGATCATGACCTGAGCCGAAGGCAGTCGCTTAACCAACTGAGCCACCCAGGCCCCTGCATATATATATTTTAATATAGTCAAATTTACTGTCTTTTTCTTACAAATGCAGTCTTATGTCTTTGAAAAAAGTGGAAGGGTATTTTGATAGGGATTGCATTGAATGTGTAGATTGCTCTAGGTAAAACGTAAGGATCTGAAGGGGTACGTGCACCCCCATGTTTATAGCAGCAATGTCCACAATAGCCAAACTATGGAAAGAGCCAAGATGTCCATCGACAAATGAATGGATAAAGAAGATGTGG
>NC_138373.1:80252400-80273177 GCF_054177405.1 Leptonychotes weddellii
GTGGGAGGGATGGGGTGCCTGGGTGACAGACACTGGGGAGGGTATGTGCTATGGTGAGCACTGTGAATTGTGTAAGACTGTTGAATCACAGACCTGTACCTCTGAAACAAATAATACATTATATGTTAAAAAAAAAAAGAAAAAAAAAAGAAGAAGAAAAAGATAGCAGGAGGGGAAGAATGAAGGGGGGGAAATCAGAGGGGGAGACAAACCATGAGAGACTATGGACTCTGAGAAACAAACTGAAGGTTCTAGAGGGGAGTGGGGTGGGGGGATGGGTTGGCTTGGTGATGGGTATTAAAGAGGGCGTGTTCTGCATGGAGAACTGGGTGTTATATGCAAACAATGAATCATGGAACACTACATCAAAAACTAATGATGTAATGTATGGTGATTAACATAACATAATATAAATAAATAAATAAATAAATAAATAAATAAATGCAGTCTTATGAATTTTATTACATGTCTAAATTTGCATACCTATTATCATAACCAGGACACAGAACAGTTTTTTAACACCCCAAAAACTCCTCATTCTACCTCTTACAGATAAACCTTTTGCCACTCCCAGTTCCTGGCAATCACTAATTTGCCCTCTATCCCTATAGATTTGTCTTCTTGAAATGTCACATAAATTGAGTCATACAGCATGTAACCTTTTAAAGATTGGTTTCTCTCACTCAACATAATGCCCTTGAAATTCATTCAAGTTATCATGTGCACAAATAGTATGTTCACTTTTATTTTCTGAGTAGTATTCCACTATCTGGATTTACCACAGTTTGTTTATTTATTGACCCACTAAAGGGTATTTGGGCTGTTTCAGTTTGGGACAATTATGAATGGAATTTTTTATAAACACTCATGTGCATGATTTTTTAAAATAAATTTCCATTTTTATAGGGTAGATTGCCAGGAGAGAGATGCTGAGGCATATGTTATGTGTATATTTAACCTTATAATAAACTGCCAAATGAATTTCTAGAGTAGCTGTATAATTTTGCAATTACACCAACAATGTGAGTGATAGAGCCACTTTGAATTCTCACCAGCATTTGGTACTGAAGAATTTCTAAAATTATCTATTCTAATGAACATGTAGTGATATCATATTGTGGTTTTAGTTATATTTTCCTAATGGCTAAAGGTGTTGAGCATTTTTTTTTTTTGTCAACTGTATATCCTTGTTAGTGAAATGTTGATTCACGTCATTTGCCCATTTTCTAATTGGATTATTTGCCTTTTTATGGTTGAGTTTTTCTAGAGTTCTCTTTATATTAGGGATATAAGCCCTTTGTTAGACATGTGACTTGCAAATATTTTATTCTGATTGATAGCTTTTTTATTAAGACTGTTTATAGCAGCTTTAGGTTCACAGCAAAATGGAGAGAAAGTTACAGATTTCCGATACACTGTCTGTCTCCAGTATGCATACCCTTGCTCATCATCAGTACTCCCACCAGGGATTACATTTGTTACAATTGATGAACCTACACTGACACATAATACTTACCCAAAGTCCACAATTTACTTTAAAAAATTCACTCTTGGTGTTATACATTCTACGGGTTTGCACATATGTATAATGACATGTATCCATGATTTGATATCATACAGAGTATTTTCACTAACCTAAAAATCCTTTGTGCTAGGCTATTTATCTTTTTGTCCTCCCCAACCCGTGAAAAACACTGAGATTTTCTCAGCTTCTTACTGTCTCAATAGCTTTGCCTTTTCCGGAAGGCCATATAGTTGAAATTATACAGTGTGTACCTTTTTCAGATTGGTTTATCTCACTTAGTAAAATGCATTTAAATTTCCTCCATGTCCTTCCATAGTTTGATAGCTTATTTCTTTTTAGTGCTGAATAATATTCCATGAATATGAATGTATCAGTTTATTTATCCACTCACCCACTGAAGGACATCTTGTTTGGCAATTATGAATAAAGCTGTTATAAATATCCATGTGCAGGTTTTTGTGTGGACATAAGTTTTCATCTTTTGGGGTTAATATCAAGGAGCCTGATATTTGGATTGTATGGTAAGAGTATGCTTACCTATGATATGCTTATCTATGATAAACCACTAAATTGTCTTCCAAAGTAACTAACCCACCTTGCCTTTCCACTAACAATGAAGGAGAGTTCCGTTTGCTCCACATCCTTGCCACCATTTAGTGTTGTCATATTCCAAGTTTGGCCATGGCAATAGGTTTATAGTGGCATCTCATTGTTATTTCATTTTCATTTGTGTTTGCCTGATGATATATGATGTGGAAAATCTTTTCATATGCTTATTTGCTATCTGCATATCTTCTTTGGCCAAGAGTCTGTAAAAATCTTCAGCCTGGGGTGCCTGGGTGGCTCAGTCGATTAGGTGTCTGCCTTTGGCTCAGGTCACAATCCCAGGATCCTGGGATCCAGCCCCGCACTGGGCTCCCTGCTTAGCTGGGAGCCTGCTTCTCCCTCTCTCTCTGTTGTTCACCCTGCTTGTGCTCTCTCACTCTCTCTCTCTATCAAATAAATAAATAAAATCTTAAAAAAAACTTTGGCCTGTTTTTCATTGGGTTGTTTGTTTTCTTATTGTTGAGCTTAAAGAGTATTTTGCATATTTTTAATAACAATACTTTATCAGATGTGTCTTTGGCAAATATTTTCATTTAGTCTTTGACAGGTTGGCTAATTCTCGTGACATTGTCTTTCACAGAACAGAATTTTTTAAAAATTTTAAGTCCAGCTTATCAATCATTTCTTTCATGAATCCTGCCTTTGATGTTGTATCTAAAAAGTCATCACCATACACAAGTCAACTAGGTTTTTCCTATGTTATCTTCTAGGAGTTTTTAGTTTTGCATTTTACATTCCAGTGTGTGATTCATTTTCAGTTAATTTTTTTAAAGATTTATTTATTTATTTTAAAGAGAGAGAGAGCAAGCAGGGGAAGGGGCAGAGGGAGAGAGAGAGAATCTCCAGCAGCAGACATGGGACTCAATCCCACGATCCTGAGATCATTACTTGAGTTGAAATCAAGAGTCAGATGCTTAACAGGCTGAGCGACACAGGCGCCCCATTTTCGGTTAATTTTTATGAAGAACGTAAGATCTGTCTTTAATTTTTTTTTTTTTTATGTGGGTGATCAGTTGTTCCAGCACCATTTGTTAAAATGTCTGTCTTTGCTCCATTGTATTGCTTTTGCTAGTTTGTCAAAGATCAAGTGACTACATTTATCTGAGTCTATTTCTGGGCTTCATATTCTGTTTTATTGATCTACTCATCTATTCTTTTGCTAATGCCGTATTCTCTTGGTTATTGTAGCTTCATAGTAAGTCTTGTGTTGAGTAAAGTCAGTACTCCAACTTTGTTATCTTTCAATATTATGTTGGCCATTCTGGGTCTTTTTTTTTTTTTTTAAAGATTTTATTTATTTTTTAGAGAGCGAGCGAAAGAGAAACAGCATGAGAGGGGAGAGGGTCAGAGGGAGAAGCAGGCTCCCTGCTGAGCCGGGAGCCCGATGTGGGACTCGATCCCAGGACCCTGGGATCATGACCTGAGCCGAAGGCAGACGCTTAACCATCTGAGCCACCCAGGCGCCCCCATTCTGGGTCTTTTGTTTCTCAATGTAAACTTTATAATCAATTTGTTGATATCCGTAAAGTAACTTGTTAATATTTTGATTGGGATTGCACTGAATTTATGTAGAAAGTTGGGATGAACTGACATCTTGACAATAGAATTTTCCTATCCAAGAACATGGAATATGTCTCCATTTATTTAATTCTTCTTTGATTTCATTCAGAGTCTTTTAGTTTGCCTCATATAGATCTTGTATATATTTTGTTAGGTTTATCCCTAAGTATTTTATTTATTTGAGTTTAATGTAAATGGTATTGTGTTTTTAGTTTCAAATTCAACACATTCATTGCCAGCATATAGGAAAGCAATTGAGTTTTGTACATTCACCTTGTTTCCTGTAACATTGCTATAATATCTTATTAGCCCTGGGAATTTTTTTTTTATTCTTTAGGATTTCTACATAGACAATCATGTCATCTGAGATCAAGGACAGTTTTATTTCTTCCCAATCTGTGTACCTTTTATTTACTTTTTCTTGTTTGATCTCATTAGTTAGAACTTCCCTATTATGTTGAAAGATAATGGTAATTGAGGACATACTTGCCTTGTACCTGATCTTAGTGAGAAAGCTTCAAATTTCTTGCCATTAAGTTTGATGTCAGTTGTAGGTTTTAATGATAATATGATTTTTCTTTTTTGGCCAATTGATGTGATGAATTGTATTAATTGGTCTTGAATTAACTTGATTTTTAAAATTAACAGGTTTTTTTTTCAGAACATTGTTTAATTTTGATGAAGTTTTTGTATAAACTTCCTTTTATGGATAGTGAATTTGATATCATAACCAAGAGGTCTTCGCTTAACCACAGGTCATAAAGGTTTTCTCTTATGTATTCTTCTGGAAGTTTTATAGTTTTATGTTTTATATTTAGATCAATGATCTTTTTGAGTTTGTTTTTAAATTAGATTTGAGGCTAAAGTTGAAGTGTTTTTTGTTTTTTTTTAAATCTTATTTTATTTCTGTTTGGATGTGTTACTGCTTCAAAACAATTTGTTAAAAAGACTTTTCCGTTTCCCTTCCATTTATATCACTGCCAAATATTAATTGGGTCATATTTGTGTGGATCTATTTCTGGACTTTCTATTCTGTTTTATTGATCTATACATCTATTCTTTCACCAATGCCACAATGTCTTGTTTATGGCCACTTTATCATAAGTTTAAAAATTGGGTAACATTTTTTCCTCCAACTTTATCTTTCTTTTTCATAATGCTTTTAATAATTCTAGCTCCTTTTTCTCCTTAAAATGTTAATATTCTATAAATTATAGATTTATTTTATTTACTGAGCATGTTCTACTTTGTGTTTTTCTTCATTTTATGTATTAAGGAAAATGTTTTTATCTCTTGAAATGAGCTTAAATGCAAAAATATAGTAGTCTTATCATAAAAGAGAACAAATTCAAAAATTCTCACTATAATAGAATTCAAAATATTTTTTAAAAAATATTTCCTATGTTAAGTTTACATAGGAATAAATTTTAGAAAATGTTAGTAACATTTAATTTTGAAGACTCTCTACCTCTGGGGAAGTATGGATGCATACAACTCAATTTTTAGATGTAAATGAACATTTTTTTAACTTGAATTATATTAAAATCCTATGTAGTATTGACTCTATTTTTTTCTTTTTTTGCTTTCAATTTATTCTTTAAAAAAACACAGAAGCTCCCTGGATAGCACAGTCAGTTGAGCATCAGACTCTTAATTTCTGCTCAGGTCATCTTAGGCTCTGAGATTGAGGCTCAGCACTCTGTGCAGTTGGGCTCGGCACTCAGTGCAGAGTCTTGAGATTCTCCCTCTCCCTCTGCCCCTCCTGTAGTGCTCTCTCTCACTCTCTCTCTCAAAATAAATAAATAAATCTTAAAAAGAAAAAAAACAGTGCCATACCTCAATGATTAAAAAAAAAAAGAAAGTGTTAGTTTTTTGCTCACAGATGGGTAATTCTGAAACTCTGAGCTCTGCCAGTCCAAATCTATATATATTCTAATACCTTGGAATGGATTCATCTAGTGATAAAATGCATATGAGCAGTGAGTAATGGCTGAAGGTAAAGAAATTCTCTAAACTTCCCCATCGATAATTCTGATATTCCTTGTGCTTCTTCTTCCTTGGCTTCTCAACCTTTACTTTGCCCAAGTACCATTTTACTTTTATTTTATTTTATTTTTTAAATTAAAAAATTTATTGAGATATATTTGATATATAACACTGTGTATGTAAGTTTAAGGTGTACAATATACTGATTTCATACATTTACAATGCAATTTAATTGCCATTGTAGCATTAGCCAACATCGCTATCATGTCACATACTTACCATTTCTTCTAGTTCTTAGAACAATTAAGATCTATTCTCTTAGCAAGTTTAATGTTTAATACAGTTTTGTTGCAATTCACTGTACTGTGTACTAGGTCTCCAAGACTTATCTACTAGTTATAAAAAACATTCTTCCCATTCTCCCATCCCCAAATCCCTGGTAACCACTATTTTATTCTGTTTTTAAATTTTTTGTTTTGTTTTATTTTGTTTTGTTTTGTTTTGTTTTAAATTCCACATATAAGAGGTATCATATAGTATTTGTATTTCACTGTTTGACTTAATCTCAGCATGATGTCCTCAAGGTCCATCCATGTTGTTGCAAATAGCAGAATTCAATTTTTTCTCATGGCTGATCAGTATTCCATTGTATATATACACTACATCTTCTTTAGCCATTTATCCATTGACAGACACTTAGGTTATTTCCATATATTGGCTACTGTGAATAATGCTGCCATAAACATAGGAGTGCAGATATTTCCTTTGGATATATACCCAGAAAAAGAATTGCTATATTGTAGGGTAGTTTACTTTTAACTTTTTGAGGAACCTCCATAATAATCTTGGTGGCTGAACCAGTTTAGAATCCCATCAGCTGTGCAGAGGGGTTCCCTTTTCTCAGCAACACTTGTTATCTTTTGTCTTTTTGATGATAGTCATACCTACAAGTGAGAGGTGATACCTCACTGTGGTTTTGACTTACGTTTCCCTGATGATTCATGATGTTGAACATCTTTTCATGTGTCTATTAGTCATTAGTATGTCTTCTTGGAAAAATGGTTATTTTTTCCTCTGCCTATTTTTTAATCAAATTGTTTGGTTTTGTTTTGTTTTGAGTTGTATGAGTTCTTTATAAATTTTGGATATTAACTTTTTTGCAATACACAGTTTGCAAATATTTTCTTGCATCCTGTATATTACTTTTTAATTTTATTGATTGTTTCTTTTGCCCGAAGTTAATTTTGATATAGTCCCACTTCTTGATTTTCGTTGTTGTCATTTGTGCTTTTGGTGTTGTATCCAAGAAGAAACTATCCTTTCCCCCTGGATATTCCTGGCTCTCTTATTAAATATTAGTTGACCATATATATGGGGTTTATTTCTGGGCTCTCTATCACCATATTTTATTATTTATTCCTTTATTTACACACATTTTTGAGTGTCATCATATGCTATTCACTGTGATAAATAAAAGAGTGTCTGTTTTTTAAAACAATTTTGGTCTTTACTTTCTTTCCTAATAGCATCTTGACTGTGTCAACTTAGTGCCTTAAATGCATGCCTGAAAGTTCTCACCTTACTGCTTTGATTAACCCACATCTGTGAGAATGACTCTCAAATTTAGTTTTGTGATGTCATACCAACTTTTCTCCTAAAGTCTAGTTTTACATTTCTGGCTCTCATCTAAATTTGAATGTTTCAGGAGCTACTCAAATCAACTTTTCTGCATTAAAACCTCCTGTTCATCCAAATTTGTATGTTCCCCATCTTATCTTTCTCTGATATGCTATTATTCTCAAAGTCTCAAAACCTCAGCAAACATCTCTT
The DNA here is from genome assembly GCF_054177405.1 of Leptonychotes weddellii. NCBI lineage: Eukaryota > Metazoa > Chordata > Mammalia > Carnivora > Phocidae > Leptonychotes > Leptonychotes weddellii. Next base: position 80,259,908 of record NC_138373.1, read on the forward strand.
CCATCTTTCTTCTTCACTGCATTCCATGAATTGCCAAGTATGGTTGATTCAGCATATATAATGTCTCCATTATCGATCTTCTTTTTTTTTTAAAACACCACTCATACTCTTTGGTTCAAAACTTTGTTAAAACCAAAAAAATACAGGATTTATGATGGGAACAAATTACACAATTATCATATTTCTTTCAATATTCAGGATAAATGTCTGTGATAGTTACAGCATATTAACTGGAATATATACTGAAATTCATTTAGGGAAATACAGAAATCCAATGTCTATATGAGTAATGAGCTGTAGTGGAGTTTATCTGGAAGAGATGCTTGGCTCATTACCTGTAAGGGCAGTCAATAAAAGATATTTATGTTACAGATGAATTTGGTTGAATTTGAAATGCTGAACCAGGAAAGGGTTTATTGGATGCTCAGACCTACTGAGCATACTTTGGACACCTCAGATATTTGTGATATGAAGTTGGTGGCTGTTATATTTTTATTGATCCAATTAAGTTTAGGATATATCCTTTCAGGCAACTTACTGCTATCTGAAATAAGATAAATGTAGTAGTTTGATTATTAACATGCAAGCAAACAATGGTTTGGAAATGGTCTATTATAAAGGTAAAGCAAACTTAGCAATAGAATATATACATATATTTAAGCATAAAAGATCTGTACAAAAATCATTTATTCAGAAAGCATTATCTGGTGCCATCTGAGTGGAAGATTCTGTGCTAATTTTTGGTGATATAGAAAGGAGAATTCAAATGTCAGGAATTTAAAATAAAATGTTGGAGTGAGTCAGCTAACCAGACAATTATTACATAGTGTGATGGTGTTCTTGTTTTTTTGTTTGTTTGTTTGTTTAAAGATTTTATTTATTTTTGACAGAGATTGAGTGTACAAGCAGGGGAAGCAGCAGGCAGAGGGAGAGGGAGAAACAGGCTTCCCGCTCAGCAGGGAGCCCAATGTGGGGCTCCATCCCAGGACCCTGGGATCATGACCTGAGCCGAAGGCAGACGCCCAACCGTCTGAGCCACCCAGGCGCTCCGTGTGATGGTGTTCTATCTGCATTAAATATTGAAGAGGGGCTTCTAAGAGTACTGGAGAAAGAAAAGCTTCTGAAAAATAGGCATTGCATCTTGGTTTATACAAATGAAGATGCTGACTGAAAGAAAATAGAAATGGCCTGCTAGGTGGAAAAAAGAGTGAAATAGAGAGACTTTAGAGGGTACTGTGTCATTTCCTTACAATATGCACTATTTGAAACTTAACAGATGTACTGTCTTTGTCTTTTTGTGTCTATCTACATGTCAATCTCTTGGTTACCCCAAATAATAATTCAACATATGAAATACACTAATACTCTCTGGTCAACAATTTAGTCTGTGCAGACTAGGACAATGAATAAGAGTTAACTATTGAATGGGAGGCAGAGTTATTCTGGGAAAAAGAAACACTGTAAATATCTGGAAGAACAATATTTTGCAAATAAACTCTGAAGCCTAGAGTTTAGGAAGGACAGAGATGTAATGGAGAAATAAGGAGCATGTTGAAGTGTTTGGACAGATCACTGTCAAATTTTGCGTTACCTTGAGGAGTTATATGATTTATATTTTAGAAGGAGCAAAAAGGATTACATGCTTAATGATAGGAATGTGAGATGGATCATGGCACTTTCGAAGAACTACAAAAGCCATAGACTATATAGCTAGATTGTCTGAGAGCTTATAATATGAATAGAGGATGAGGGTGAGCAGAGGGAATGGTCTACCTGGTGAAGGGTCTGTACATGTCAGGCTAACGAATTTCGAACTACTAAAATTTTTCAAGCAAAAAAAAAAGTTTTCTAAACATTCTGAGCCACATTTACTATTAATGTATAGGTATTTCTTTATTGCTAATAAGTCATTCAATTATAATGCCTGCTAGAATCTGGTAGAATGAATCTGATCAATATTCTTTTTTTATGAATTATACTCATTAAAGAAATTCTGTACAAATATATTAACTATTTTACAAGATTATATTAATTATAACAGATTTGAATACAACTTTCTAGCTTACACCTTTTTAAAGGAAACATTTAACTTAATACTAACAATGAAGTTGCCAGGTTAATACTTTAACACAGCTTTACAGATGTAAAAACTGTGACGTATTTTAAATAATATACTCATTATTACAAAGTTAGCATGTGATACAATTAGATCCAATCTGTGCCCCATATAGTTATGAGAGCTTACTGTATTCTACAAGTGCTCTGATATTTTGGTTTCAGTGACTTGAGATATAAAATAAAGCATCTGGACTTATTTCTACCAAAGCAAAAGATTAGTTTATCTGGTAGAATCAAGTCAAAGTTAGTTATTCTGAGGGTTTTTTATACCTCTGAATACTTTTCATAAACTTTGACCTTGGCTATATTTCTGTTCAAATAGAATATTTGAAGGTACGCAAATACAGCATGCCACATTAATGACAAAAGAATTTAGTGTTTAACAAACCTTGCACGTGAACTATTTTATTTTCTTATTTCTGTTACTATTTATATATCTAAATGTTGTACTCTCTGAAGCCAAAATACTTTCCTTGAATATTAAAAAGCCTTTCATAGTACATATACGTAGAAAATATGTAGACATTTTGATGTTTCTTTGTGAGAGTTATATGGGCGTGTGCGCATGCATGTGCATGTGTGTGTGATTTTCAAATTTCAAGCATTGTTGGTTTTCCTATTTATTTTAATTCAATTTCTAATTTAAAAAAAATTTCAATTCCATCGCCTCTGTTGCTTTGAAAATGACTTTATTGGTTTTCAAGGGGAGCATTTCTGTCTCTCAGATTGATTGATTTCAAAAACTATATTCAAAACAATAATGTTTTTAATAATTTTGCTATTGTTCATTAATGCTCTAGAAATTTCATTTGCTATTTATTAGGGGACCTTATGTACCTGTTCCTTTGAATAGTGTACATGAAATGGACAGATCAAGAATCTATGCTGCCCGAACAGTGTGTTTACCATGTGTATTCTTGGACTTCCATTATCTAAGGCTTTTTGCCAGAATGTGACTGTAGCATCCAATTTAGAGAACCACTTCACGCCTGCCATTTCTCCCATTATTTCTGTTTAAGTTGGCAGATGAGAATATTCTCTTTGGATATTTTCATTCAGCAACTTTGGATGCATGCAGATCTCAAATTACCATCTGTTTTATCAACAATTACCACTGAGTGAATCTGAGCCACAGTTTTTTGCACCTGACACATAAGGCCATTTTTCTATTACTAAGTTAAAGTTATACTTCAGCCTGGTCAAGTTTTCAATAATATTGATGTTATTCAAATTGGATGTATTAGTTTCCCCATATATTCCATTGACTCTGAGGAATAATAAGTTGGAAATGATCCAATGTCTTCAACTCAGCAACAAATAATATAAAGTGTATTGGACATTTACACTACATTTAAGAGTATAAAATATACTACCACATTAGTCATATCCCAAATGACAGTCTAACCTTGTTAAAAAGATAAATCAATAATAAAAAATACTGAATAAAAAGGAATATAATAAACAGTAAAGAGTTAACTGATGCAGATTAATAAATGTTAATGCTAAATACAATTTTTATAGTACTACCTTCCACTAATAATATTAGTAGATGAGTAGTTAATTATTTAAATCTAGAAAGCCATGAGGTAATTATCAATCTAGTCAACATTATATGAAAAAGTAGATTTAAACTGTCAGGATAGTTCACATTAAGAAGGAGATGCTTAAGGTAATGGAAATAAACCTACAAATAGTAGATGGAAGATTTTCAAAGGAAGGGAAAACAAACACATGTTCTCCAAGGTTAATGAGAGAGAAATTTCAGAAAATTTATATAGAGTATAGGGTAGATCATTTTTTTAGGGTAGATCATTTTAAAAACTATTATATCCTGTAGTCTCTATTCCAGACCAAATGTACATAAAAGAATAGATCACATATGTAAAATAATCTGTATAAAAGCTCACACCACCATATTTGCCTTAGAGTCAACATATGAAGTGTATGAATTTTCTTCTTCCTTCCTACCACCCAAACTCACTTTTTTCCCCCAAAGATTTATTTTTTTTATTTTGAGAGAGAGAGCACAAGCAGGGGAAGGAGCCGAGGGAGAGAATCTCAAAACAGAGTCCCTGCTGAGGGCAGAGCCCAACACAGGACTGGATACCACAAGGATGAGATCATGACCTGAGCTGAAATCAAGAGTTAGACACTCAACTGACTGGGCCACCCAAGGCACTTCCAAACTCACTATTTTTACTATAATTTTGAATGCTTAAAAGAAAGTAGAAGAGATGACATGGAGATAAATTTTAATATATATGAATGCTGTCAGAGATCTCAAATCTCTTGATGTGCATGTAACTAATGTATTGCAATTAACCTATACAATCAAAATCAAAGATATGAAGCTATATATACAGTTTTAACAAATTTGGTGTATTGTCTATCATAATTGTCATATGTATAATAAAAGCAACCAGTAAAATATGTCAAAATTTAAGAAAATGTATAAATGTGCTATTTTACTTTTTTAAGAAAATTGAAAATAATGTTCTTATAAATGATGTATTTATATGAAGTACATTTATATATAACAATGAAGATTTGAGTAATGAGTTAAAACAAAATGTTTGACATCTAGGAACATAAAATCTGAGCTCAATATAGAAAGATCAATTAAGGGCGCCTGGGTGGCTCAGTCATTAAGCATCTGCCTTCCGCTCAGGTCATGATCCCAGGGTCCTGGGATGGAGCCCCGCATCAGGCTCCCTGCTCAGCGGGAAGCCTGCTTCTCCCGCTCCCACTCCCCCTGCTTGTGTTCCCTCTCTCACTGTGTCTCTCTCTGTCAAATAAATAAATGAAATCTTACAAAAAAAAAGATCAATTAAAACTGCATATCACAAGATATTTAAATGATAGGTAAATTGAAGCAAAGTAGATTAACTTTCAATGATTTGGGCTTCAGTGACTGGGAGGACAGGAATATAAACACTTGAGGCAGAAGATTTTATCAAATTATTATTCCTTGTGAATTTCAATATATCTCATAATGTTCCTAAATTAAAGATAAGAAATATACAAATGAAAAGAAATACTTCCATAATGACAGAATGAGGACCTTGAAAAATTCACACTACTATAAAAGCAAAGAGAACATTTGAAAAATTATCAAAATCAACTTTTTCAGAACCTTGAAATTAACCAAAGGGTTTCAACATTTGAGAAGCTATTATTTAAGTAGGAGCACCTGAATATTGGCATGTGAATAGTTAAAACTTGGTGGCATTTTAACTTGCCCAATTAGTATACCCTTTCCTCTACATGGTGACCTCCAAAACCAGCATATTGTAACCTTGGTAGTTGTGAAAAGTAGCATCCTAACAGCCACTGGAGAGGGCAGAAGCATTTGTAGTACACCCAAGGCCCTATATACTAAAGATTGTCACTATTGGACCCGTCTAGCAGCTCCCTAGAATAAGGGCATTTACAGGATTTGTCTTTACTTGGCCTGATTCAGTGCTCAAACAGTAATAATCCTATCACCATGGCTTTGGGTAAAACAATCAGTGGTGATCATTTAACTTCACAGCTGCTTGAGATACTGATACAAGTTGAGGCAAACAAGATACCAGTCAAAAACCTAGGAAAATATGAGAAATGAGATATGTATAGAGAGCTTTGAAAAGCTCCTGCATATTGCTGTGGATCTAAAAGATCACAATTATGAGCAAGTCTGTATATATGCCCAGAAAAGTCTTAAGAAGATTCAAAAATATTATCACTGTTTTGCTTTGAGGCTCTGCACAAAGAGGAAGTGAAAGCTAAGGCAGAGTGGTAAACTTTTGGAAAATTAAAGATATGCCCCAACAGGGGCCCCAGGGTGGCTCAGTCGATTAAGCATTGGATTCTTAATTTTGGCTAAGGTCATGATCTCAGGATTGTGAGATCAAGCCCCAATCGCTCTGTGCTCAGCGGGGAATCTGCTTCTCTCCCCCTCCCCCTGCCCCTCCCTGCACTTGCACTCTTGCTCTTTCTCTTTCAAATACATAAATAATAAATAAATAAATAAATAAATAAGCCTTAAAAAAAAAAGATATGCCTCAACATACACATAAAGCTAAACAGTAAAGAGTGGGAGATATAGTGATTCAAGGCATTTAAGGATATCTTATCTAATCATTAGCTGTCCACTAAACTAATAAAGAAAAGACCTCAGTGACTGCAATACAACACAGAATACAGACAGGAAAGTCACTAAACAAACAGCAACAATGTCAACAACAATAAAAGCCAGCAACAACAACAGTCCTAGGTGAGAGTGGAAGAATCTGATTCTCACGATTGCCACATTATATAATTTAAAAGGTCCACTTCTCAAAAATAATTATGAGATATGCACACACGAAAAACCAGAAAATAATGATGTACACAAAGTCAGGAAGAAAAAGATACCTTTCTTGAGGAAGCATAGATGTTGCACTTACAAAACAGAGACTTTAAGTCAGCTCTCATAAACATGTTCAAAGACGTAAAGAAACTTAAAGAAACTATGTCCAAGAATTAAAGGAAAGCATGAGACTGATGACTTACCACAAAGAGAATATCAACAAAATATATAAGGTTGCTGCTTTATATAACTACATATATAAAGTCAGGAATTAAAAAGTACAATGACTGAAAAAAAAATGACTAGGAAGTGTGACAGCAGATTTGAGCTTATAGAAAGAGAAGCAGTGAAAGTGAAGATAGACGAATTGGAATTAGTGTAAGAACAGAAAGAAAAAGAATTAAGAAAAATTAACGGAAACTCCGAGACCTATGGGATGCCATCAAACGTACTAACATCTGCATAATGAAAATCTCTGAGAAATAGAAAAGAGTGGAAAGAAATTTTGAAGAAATAACAGAAATTGTTTCAAAGTTGATTATAAACATTAATGTACACATCCAAGAAAAACAAAACTGAGGGCATCACACTTCATGACTTCAAACCTCACTACAGTTATAGTAATTAAAATGGTATAATACTGGCATAAAAACTGACACATAGACCAAAGGAACAGAATTGAAACCTAGAAATAAACCCCACATATATGGTCAACTAATATTTGACAGTGGATCCAAGAGTACTCAGTGGAAAAGAATAGTCTCTTTAATAAATGGTGTTGGGAAAACTGGATAAACACATGCAGAAAAATGGAATTGGAACTGTATCTTATACCATTCACACAAATTAGTGTGAAATCAACTAAAGACTTAAACATAAGACCTGTAACCATAAAACTCCTAGAAGAAAAAATAGGGAAAAAGCTCTTTGATATTATTCTTAGAAACTTTTTTTTGGATGGGGGTTGACACCAAAGACACAAGCAACAAAAGCAAAAAATAATGCATGGGACTACATTAAATATAAAAGCTTCTGCACTGCAAAAAAAGTAATCAACAAAATGAAAGGCAGCATACTGAATGGAAGAAAATATTTGACAACTATATATCAGGTACAGGTTATATCAAAATATTTAAAGAACTCATGCAACTCAATAATAATAAAAAAAAACCATAAACAATCCAATTTAAAAATGTGCACAGGAACAAATGACACTTTTCTGAAGAAGACATCCAAATGGCCAACAGGTACATGAAAAGATGCTCAACATCACTAATTATCAGGGAAATGCAAATCAAAACCACAAGGTATCACCTCACACCTGTGAAAATGGCTGTCATCAAAAAGACAAGGGATAACAAGTATTGGCAAGAATGGGGAGAGGGACGCCTGGGTGGCTCAGTCAGTTAAGCATCTGCCTTCGGCTCAGGCATGATCCTGGGGTCCTGGGATCAAGCCCCGCATTGGGCTCCTTGCTCAGTGTGGAGCCTGCTTCTCCCTCTCCCTCTGCCTGCCTGCCTGCCTGTCTGCCTAGTTGTGATCTCTCTCTCTCTCTGTCCAATAAATAAATAAAATCTTAAAAAAAAATGTGGAGAAAAGGAAACCATTTGCACTGTTGGTGGGAATGTAAATTGGTTCAGCCACTACTGAAAATAGTATGGAGGTTCCTCAAAAAATTAAAAATAGAACCCCATATATTTCAGCAGTCCCACTTTTGTCATATCCAAAGGAAATAACAACAGAATATTGAAAAGATATCTGCACCCCCATGTACATTGCAGCATTATTTACAATAGCCAAGTTCCAGAAACAACCTAAGTGTCCATGAATGGATTACTGGATAAAGAAGATGTGGTATATATATATATATATATATATATATATATATATATATATATACAGACAATGGAATATTATTCAGCCACGAGAAAGAAGGAAATCCCTCCATTTGCAACAACATAGATGGACTTTGAGCACATTATGCTAAGTAAGATAATTCAGACAGAGAAAGACAAACATTGTATTATATCAAATATTTTTGGAATTTTAAAAAATCAAAGTCCCAGAAACAGAGAGTAGAATCACGTTACCAGGGACTGGGGAGTGGGAGAGCTGGGTAGAGAATAGTGAAAGGGTACAAACTTGCAGTGAGAAGAGAAATATATTCTGGAGATCTAATGCACAGCGCTGTGATTAGCGTCAACAATACTGTATTATATACTTCAAAGGTGCTAAAAAATTAGATCTTAAGTGTTCTTACCACAAAAAAGAAATGATAAATGTGTGACATGATGGGGGTGTTTGCTAACACTGTGGTGGTAATCATATTACAATACATAAATGTATCAAATGAACACATTGCACATCCTAAACTTACACAATGTTAAATGTCAATCATTATCTGAATTTTTTAGAAGTGAGATTATATATGTAAAACACCTAAAACAAATGAAACTCCGATTATGATTGAAATGTAATGATATACTTTTTTTTGAGAATGTATCTGTGTTTATAAATATTTTTGTTCACATAATTTCCATTATACCATTGTTTCTTAAAATGGTGAGAACTCATAGAGGGCCAGAGAATATATTTGCTGGCTTTCGTGATTAAGAAACACTGTATTAAAATCTAATGGTTTTTATTTTGAGTTTAAACCCAACACAAACTCTGGCTAAGAAATGGAATTACAATAGGTCATAATTTGAACATCCTCATGACCCATGGTATTTTAATTCCTCATGGAGAACCTGTACACCATAGAAAACATGTCCATATACTTTCTAGGTTGATAATCTTGAGTAAGATATTTCACAGAAATTTATAATTTAAATAAGTAGTCAAGTCTCCAGATATAAATAAGAATGGCTGAAGGAGTAAAAGAGGCTTCAAATAAAGGAAACAACGAAGAAAAAGAAGAAAGAAATTGAAGTCCAGGATCATAGCAAGAAAAATAGAGGAAGCAGTACCTAGAGAAATTCTCTGAGCTCTTGGAACACCTTGTGTGCTAATAGTAAAAACACTGAATAGGAATATAAAAGGAAATATTCTAGGCATTCTTGCTTCTCTATTCGTCATAGAGATTATTACTTATTGGAGGCTAACTGGCTCTCCACAAAATTAGTTTGTTAAAATTTTCACATAATTTATATTTTCATAAAAATCCATTGAAATTTTAATAGTGCAAGTCTTTATGTTTTCAAATAAAATAATCTCCATGTTGATATTTTTTTATTTCTTGGGTAAATCAAACTTTGCTTATTAAGATTCAACATACCAATTATCTGTTCAACAAGCCTATCACATACCTTTCCCGATTTATAATCATTGATCCCTTCTTGCACAGAGTCATAGACAGTGTCTCTTTTGCCTATCTTCTGAGTAAGAGTTCCTGAATTCTCTAAAACTCCTTGTGCAACTTTTTTTTTAATGTTATGTTAATCACCATACATTACATCATTAGTTTTTGATGTAGTGTTCCATGATTCGTTGTTTGCGTATAACTTTTTAAAGTACATCTCCTCATACTTCCTGCATTTTCCCTGTTTTGTGTATTTCTTTTCCTCATTTACCCCTGACTTACACTGGCATTACTAATTGTCTCAGGGCCATATCCATGAAAGAATGTGTGTGTCTGTATAAACTGAACATTTATATATCTTCTTTTTCTTTATATGAACTGATTGAGGGAGGCCATTTTTTTTTTTTCTTTCTGACAGTGCAACTTGACTTGATGGCTTATTATCAGTAGATCAGATTTATTTGAAAATGTTAATTAGAGGATAGAAACAGTGACTTTGGTCTTTGGAAGAAAGTTAATTTTTCAAATAAACTAATAAATGTATATTTCATTTCAGAGAAATAGTGCCTTTTGCACTGAATCACAGTAAATAAGATAATATCTAAGTTTTATATTTCATATTGTTTATCAAAGATAAGAAATTCTGTTAGTCATAAAAGACTTAGCAAAGTATGACAGAAGTTAAATGCAGAACTGTTTCTGCATAAAAATCACATAAATTTTTATAAAAAATGAGAAATTTAATCCTTATAATCATATATGCATTGTTGCTGTGTTTAGTGGGTATCACTCACGTGTGTTCAATTTAGTCCAGGCAATATTTTGGGAAGATTTTTGCCCTTCCAGATACTTACTAAAAGAGAAACATGAAAAATGATGCAGAACTAAGACATAAAGTTAGCAACTTCACAAAGATGAATGAATCATTGCACATTCAACAATGGATCTCATCAAAATTGTTCTTAGCATCACATACTTTACATTCAGTGGTCAATCTATGAACAAACTAGTGACTGAGCTATGGGTTCCCCATCTCATTTATCACAGCAGAACTATATCTTTCACATTTCAAGAAAATTACAGAAAATAAAACTGCAATAAAACCAAAAATCTGGAAACAGAGATGACACCCATGACAACATTAAAAAAAAGGATACTGAAGATGTGCAGCCATCTGCTTAACTTACAATTAATGCAGCACAAGATCGATGTCTGACTTTTCCTGGAGCAATTTCTGACTGAACCTAAAACAGAACCCAATGGGAATGCACCAGAGACATAAAAAAATGCTCACCAAAATAGGTTTTATTATTAATTATAACTGATACATATATCACATATATATATATGCATTTCCCTGCGGCTCAACTTTAATTCAGTGAAAATATGTAAATATATAACATTTGTTCATCTAAACCATTGCTGAGATGAATCTATGATTTAGATCTGAGCTAATACAATGCATTTCTCCCAAGATGCTTATTCTTGGCTATAATCATTTCTCATCTGGGGCATTTCAACTGGGTAGACTTGTCCTGAAGTAGCTATTCAAACTAGAAACTTCAGATCACATATTTGTATGTGTCTATGAATAGAAAAGAGGCAAGTAAGAACAAGGGAAGAAGGAAGTGTATCTTTAAGGATAAACCTAAATAACATAGACTGTTCTAGTAATGCTCTAAAAACTAGGCTAACTTATACTCTTGCAAAGCTATAGATCAGTGGTCTTCAAATGGAGATAAATATGCCTCTGTGAGCATGAGAAGAAAAATTTCAGGATTTCTATTCATATTTTACCTTGTACTTCCTCAAGTTAATTTTCATACAAAATATATTAATATTGTATAAAATACAACTTTTTAATTAGTACTAATCCATATATTGCCAGGACACATCCAGTTATTTTTCATATCCAGTTATATGGAATCATTACCACACTACCAACTGGTCTATATCTGACACCACTCACAACAGACAGGTTGCAGAAAGATGTCCTTACAATAAAAATATTCATGGTCAACAAGTTGTATTAGAACAATCAATATGGACTCACAACTCAGTGGATATGTTCTTATCACTGACAAGGATAGAGTGAATCTGATTTGATTTGTCATTGCTGATTTTTGAAGGGCTAGTTTCTAAATTTGTAGTAGAGGCTTAAATTCCAACCTAAGAGATTCAAATTATGCTATTAATGGTAATGATGAGGAAGGTGTGAAAAATTTTTTTTGTCTGCTTATTCTGAATAAATCAGTATAAAGTATTAAAGAAAAGAAAAATCCTGGAATCAGATATGTGGTCCCTGTGACTATGGGTTTGTGTTCGTAAACATATAACTTAGAAATAAACACCTATAACTCATTTGGAAAATATATATATAATAAAATTTGTGAAACCTCGGGCGCCTGGGTGGCTCAGTCGTTAGGCGGCTGCCTTTGGCTCAGGTCATGATCCCAGAGTCCTGGGATCGAGTCCCACATGGGGCTCCATGCTCAGCGGGAAGCCTGCTTCTCCCTCTCCCACTCCCCCTGCTTGTGTTCCTGCTCTCGCTGTCTCTGTCTCTGTCAAATAAATAAATAAAATCTTTTAAAAAAAATTCGTGAAACTTCTACAAAATTTAACACTTAAAGAAGATATATTTAGGAGACATATTGTTGAAAAATGTTAACTTAAAAAATAATACAGCTTTTCATGGGTTCTCCTTTTACCTCGAAAATTAAAATACACTTTACTTAAAAAAGAACTTGTAGTAGGAGAATAAGTAGGATAGGAGGGAAGTTGGAGTAAACTCTGCCAATAAAATATAAAAAGATATGAATGTTGCAAACATCCTCTTCCAGACTGTGCTTTGCTTGTTTACTCCCTTAATGGTGTCTTTTAATGAATAGAAGTTCTTAATTTTAATATAACCCAATTTATCTTTTTTTTTTCTTCTGGAATAAGTACTCTGTGCATTGTTTAAAATTCTTATACATGTCCCAAGGTCTTAAATAGTTTTCCCTTATGTTTCACTGTAAAAAAATTTAATGCTTTATAATTCACAGTTAGCTATAAAAATTATCTGGAATACTTTTCCTTCATAATTTAAGGTAAGGGTCAAGATTCATTATTTTAATGGATGGACATGCACCTGTTATTGAAAATACCATTCTTCACATCCCCGCCAACATCTGTCGCTTCCTGACTTGTTAATTTTAGCCATTCTGACTGGTGTGAGGTGGTATCTCATTGAGGTTGGGATGCGGAGAAAGGGGAACCCTTCAATACTGTTGGTGGGAATGCAAGCTGGTGCAGCCACCCTGGAAAACAGTATGGAGGTTCCTCAAAAAGTTGAAAATAGAGCTACCATATGACCCAGCAATTGCAGTACTGGGTATTTACCCCAAAGATACAAATGTAGGGATCCGAAGGGGTACGTGCACCCCGATATTTATAGCAGCAATGTCCACAATAGCCAAACTATGGAAAGAGCCAAGATGTCCATCGACAGATGACTGGATAAAGAAGATGTGGTATATATA
>NC_138373.1:80273277-80283540 GCF_054177405.1 Leptonychotes weddellii
TCACTGATATGAGGAATTCTTAATCTCAGGAAACAAACTGAGGGTTGTGGGAGTGGTGGGGGGTAGCAGGGATGGGGTGGCTGGGTGATAGACATTGGGGAGGGTATGTGCTATGGTGAGCGCTGTAAATTGTGTAAGACTGTTGAATCACAGACCTGTACCTCTGAAACAAATAAAACATTATATGTTTAAAAAAAGAAGAAGAAGATAGCAGGAAGGGAAAAATGAAGAGGGGGAAATTGGACAGGGAGACGAACCATGAGAGATTATGGACTCTGAGAAACAAACTGGGGGTTCTAGAGGGGAGGGGGATGGTGGGATGGGTTAGCCTGGTGATAGGTATTAAAGAGGGCGCGTACTGAATGGAGCACTGGGTGTTATACACAAACAATGAATCATGGAACACTACATCCAAAACTAATGATGTAATGTATGGTGATTAACATAACATAATAAAATAAAAAAATAGAATAAAGAATAAATAAAAAATTCTTATTTTAGAGAAAAAAAGAAAATACCATTCTTTAAATCTTCAGTGCAATGCCAATTTAGGTAAGATCAAGACAACTTATTTCTACAATAGTAAACTTCAGAAGAGCATGACAATGTTTTATAACTTCTTTCTGAGTACATCATCAACACTGACCAATGGGCAGAAGGCATCAGAAGATAAGTGGTGTTGTAGTACATATTGTTTAGTACATTAGTATCTTTTAAATTATTTATTATTTTCAGAATAAAAAAATCCATTTCTGCTCTGAAACCACATGTTATTATTCCATCTAATTAAGCTGATACTTAATAATTCGTATAATACAATAACTGAAAAAAATTTTCATCCTTTGAGTTTTTTTTTCCCTTGTTGCTGGGCATCTATTAAATTATTTAAGCACTGATAATACTTAGTGTGTTCACAGGGCCTAGCACATAGTAGATAGTAAATCTGTACCTTTGCATAAATAAATAAAAATCTCATTTTTCAGATACTGCACTCATAAGTGAGAGGAAGCTAATGTGTCAAAATCAAAACATGGAATGAAAGGAATATTTCTTAATTTCTAAGAGGCATGTGTTAATTTATTTTATTACAAGCTTATGTGTTTCTGTGTATGCACGTATGTATGTTTGTATATATTCTGCTATAGAATCCCTTCATATTTATTGATTCATAAGGATAACTTACCATAAAAAAGTTAACATCTCTACAGGTTAGGATATATTTTAATGTATTTATATGGCACAAAAAAGTGCCACTTTTCCTGAAAGACAATCCTGTAGCAAGAATTGACAACTCTAACTGCTATATAGACATTCTCTGGGATGTTTCCTCCTCGCAAAAGTCTTACCATGATAAGGTCTGACAACATTCCTAATGTGTGGCAAAGCTGTCTACCAAAATTTACAGTGCTACTTTAAAAATATATCAGCGAAAAATCTAGTAAGGATATAATGCAGCAGAAATCCATCCATCCATTCATTCATTCATTCATTCAAGCACAGTGTTAGGATCTGAGAGTGAAACAATGATAACTGATTCTGATGTGCTTCCTGCTCTGATATATCACTCTTGCATAGAAAGGAAACCAATTTAGGTTTCTGGGTGACAGGTGAGAGGAAGGTAAATTCAGAGGTCAGGGATGCTAGGGAGATGCATATTTAGTTGGAGTTTCTACCTTCAGGATAGGGTTTATTTTCTCTCTGTCTCTGTCTCTTTCTCAAACATAATTTCTTTTCTTTAGCTCAAGTTGAGAATTGAGCGTATACTATGGTGAATGCATACAAACACTAAAAAGTACATCTAGAAGTCTTTTTATTCAGCTTGTTGAATATGCATTGCTAAAACTCAGGTACCATATAGAATAAAATATAATATACTTGATATATGGCCCTTCATACTCAAGGTATCCCAAAGCACTTTACAGAGCAATGATTTAGGTAATGTAGTGCAGTGATTGTGTTGGCAAACTTGACTGTCATTACTAACTCAGCAATAGATCACACCATAGCCTTGAACATTATAACCTGTTTGAGTGAAAGAAGCAAAGTTAGCTAAAATTTTAAGATCTGTACCCTGATAGATTTTTAAAATGACTTCCTGTATTGTTATTTTTCTTCTCAGTCTGATGTTTTATTTAAACAACACACTATTCCTTTTTCCAAGATTTTACCCATCAGATGGCACAGACATCAGAGCAACAATTTTTATTAGACTGTACGTTCAAGGAAGAATAACCTGAAAATTAGAAATTAGAATCCAGTTCAAGTTTTATGGATTTAAATCTATTTTTCAACAAAATTTTTCTGTGTTCCACAGATAAAGCTTGGAGAAGTTGTTTTAGTGTGTGTTGTGTGTGTGCTCGTTTGTTTTTTTCTGTGGGGGGAGGGCATCAAGTACTGAAAGAATATATGCCTATTGTAATAATTTATTTTATTGATATCTGTGATATACAGTCCTAGGAATTTCATATATTTTACTTTCAATCCTCATAAGAACCCTATGAAATATACATTATTACCTCCAACTTGCATGTGAAGAAACAGGTGCAGAGATATTAGGGAACTCATTCAAGGTCATATGTTAATAAGTAGGAAAGTAGTCTTTAAACCTGACTCTGTCTTGCTCCAAAGTGTATGATTCTTTCCCTACATGAAGCAGTCTATGAAGTGTAAAGACAAGGAATATGTTGATTACGCTTCATTCAAAATTGAAATTGGAAAGTAGTCTGACAGTAATGCAAATGTATATAGGCTAAGATTGTACATCAAATATAAAGCATAAAATACTAACGAAGATGATGTTACTCTAACAAATGAAACTATCTTGAAGTTTCAGAATAATTTCAGACACTTCCAACATTCAAAAATAGTCTCTGTGACTACTTGTAGAAGCAAACCTCTCAAATTGGATGTTAATCAATGTAAAGTCAGGGCCAAAGTCTAATTGTTTTCTCACAGAAGTTATTTGACTTTATATAACATTTGGACATGAAAACAAAATTATGTACTTAAATATCCATTGCCTGTTAGATATAAAATCCTAAACTAGGGATTGTGGAATTACAAATATGAACTAAATATGGATACTGTTCTCGAGAAACTTACATTTTAGTATATTTGTACATAAATTTTGAAATGCAGGAATTAATTAATAAAGTGAAAGAACAAAGGAAAAAGTACTGGAAGTACAAAAGATGAAAGAGTTCCAGCAGGAAGGTCAAGGAGGACTAATAATTAAAAGGTACAATTGCACAGATAACATACATTATGCTATCTTCTCTCCCTAATGTTGTCCTCCACTCTCCTTCATATAATGATCAATAACATCATTGTATATTCAGACACTTATCCAAGAAATCTACACTTTCCCTTTGGCGTTTCTTCTTCTTCATACAGTTCATCCAGCATGAAAGCTGGCGATTCTAGCTGGTAAATGTGTATTTCTTTTCCACGAGCTTTACCCTCTTTTCCTTATTCTCATGATAGTCCAAACTTCCTTTACCTCTCATTTAGATAATCCCCAAAGTCTATCCACATCTGGATTTGCCACATTTCAGTCTTCTCGTCACACAGTTCCCTTCCATAATGCAGATATCACTCTGTCATCTCTATGCTTAAATTCTCATTGTAGTCCTCATTTAATTCACACTTCTTAATCTATTTTATGGGGCCCTTTTTGATGGCAGCTACTTATTTCTCATGTCATTTCCCCACTTCCCACTCTATCTACTAACCTCCATTCATGTAAGTACTTAAAATTCTTAGAACACACTCTGATTCCCAGTATTAAGACTCCTACAACAAACTGTTCCAATTGCTTGGAATGCTCCCACAACACATACTAATGTTTTAGATTACAGCTGAGCATTCACTTCCCCCAGCCCCACACTCACTGAGCATTAGAGAAAACCACATACTGCTTTGGGTACCTTCACCATATTTTCTCTTAATGGCATTTTTCACACCCATTGTAACCACCCTCTGTATACCTCACTAGACTTTAAGCACCACAGGAGCAATATCTGGCAAATATTAGTAAAATGAATTAACAAATGTATTTATTTTTCTACCGCTCCTCAAGATTGTAATTTAGTTAGTTAAAATTTAGCTACATAAGAATTAACCTGTCAATAACTGCTTTGCAAAATTTTACAATGGATTGAAGAAGAGAGAGTTTGTCATAAACCCCCTCAAGGTCCATCTTGTTCTCTAGAACATAAGCTCACTTGCATAGTATGGTAGATTAGAACAAAGATGTCCATGTCCTAATTCCCAGGACCTGCGATAGTTACCTCACATGGCAAAAGAGGCTTTACAGATGTAAGTAAGTTAAGGATTTTGAGACGGACAGATTACAGTGGATTATCCAATGGCTCACTGAAATCACAAAGGTTCTTATGCAAGGGGTTCAGCAGGATTAAAGCACGAATGGGACATGTGGCATGATGGAGGCAGGCAGTTGAGATGGTATGTGAAAGAATCCACAAGTCAAGGAATGTAGGCTACCTTCAGAACCTGAAACAGGCAGGAAGCGGACTCCCCTCAGAACCTCCAGAAGAAACCAGCCCTGCTGATTCCTGGACTTCACATTGATTTTGGACTTAAGACTTCCAGAAAATTTGAGAGAGTGCATTTGGGTTGTTTTAGGCAATGAAATTTGTGGTGCTTTATTACAGCAGCCATAGAAAACAAGGACATATAGTGATTGTCACATGGCAGAAAAACAATACATATTTATTAGATGAATGAAGGAAAACCCTAAGGGCAATGATGCCTGAAGGTGTAACTGAAAAAAAAAAAAGCAAAACCGCAAAGTCAGGAGCCCATAGTCACAGATGGCTACCCCAGTTTTTGGAAATGTTGGTTAGAAATAATTTTAAGAAAAAAACACAGATGGAAACAAAAATACCTGATGAATTGAAAGGTGCAGAACAGAAGCATTGCTTCTTAAAGTGTAGTATGTGCCAGAAACACCTAAAAGGCTGGGTGCCCACTCCCAGATTTCAGATTTAGTAGTTCTGGGATGGGGCTTGAAATGTTCCATTTTTAACAAGTTCCAGGTAAAGCTGCTGCTATTGGTCCATGGATGACACTTTGAGAACCATTAGATTAGAGAAATATCTAATATTTTTGATTCTCCTTGTTTTTATCAACTAATTTTAATAGCTGATCTGTTTCATGTTTTCAAACATCTCCTATGTGGCTTTTACAGTTTACTCATTTTCAAAAAATATTTGCATCTTCAAATGCATTAGCCTTCATTTTATATGTAAAAGATTTATACTTATTTTAAGTTGAAGAATTAGTTGAAATGGCATTACGTTTCATAAGATAATTATTTTTAAAAAGAGAGGCTTTCTAAATATGTAAAACTCTAATAAAGATCCAAAAACCTTCAATCTAATTTCTTAAATATTGATGAATGTAGACATTTGGAGGGATAATGGAAAAAGTTTAACTTTAAAAAAGTAATAATGTTGAGTAAAAAAGTCAGATACCCAGAGTATATAATCTGTGATTCCATTTCTGTCACATTCAAAGAAATTAGGGGCAGGTAGTAACTGGGAAGGAGCTCAAGGGTGACTATGGGGTTGATGATAATGTTCTATTGATTGATTTTGTTGCATGTGCACTTATTAAACTGTACACTTATTACCTGTGTATTTTTATACATGTATTTTATGTTTTAATTTAAAACACTTATTTAAAAAAAACCTGAAAGGATTATTTCATATGTGTTTGCTACAGAGTGTTTGTTTGTGCTTGGGTCTTTTTATGTATAGTTCCTTGAAATAATTTTTCTGTTGGCAAAGTGATTCAGATCTACTTTAGATAGATACTGTGACATAACTATTTCCTGAGATTATTCTTCAGCACAAGTAATTTTTAAAAAGTGAAAAAGTATTTTGCTTTCCAACACTTTCAATGAGAACCTACTGGATTTTTAACATATCTGTCTACATGAATCTTATAAGTGCATCACATGTGTACACAAGACAATTTATATGAGTTTTTTTTGTAAAGAATTAAATATCACTGTTAATATATAGAAGGTAAAATACAGAAGTGCAAACAAACAGAAAAAAAAAAAAACCCAAAGTGTTTTTTTTGTTTTTTAAATTATTTTACAATATGATGAAATTGAAAACTCATTATTGTGTTTATCTTAGTTTTTAATTCATTCCTTTTCCTTCTCTTGCCTATAATCTATTCCAGGAGCACTGTGTCATACTTAGCTACATTATGAAGAAGTGAAATAATTGGTTATTCAGTCAGTGATTCTACTGGATTAAAAACAAGACAGGTTGGTAATGATCCAGCCAAAGTGAATAAAAAGAGAACAGGTAAGCACATATGGTACAACATCTGCTTTCAAACTTAGAAAATATCTTCTCTAATCCCTGAAGCTTTCTTGGCTTTTCTTCTTAATTCTCTTTCTTTGCAGAAAGCACTGTGAAAACATATCCTGACTATTTTTTACATTTATTATAATTTTTCCAAATATTAAATCACTACAATTTCCATTTCACAGTTTCTGATCCTATCACAAAAGCTTCTGAATACCGAAGCAAATAGATTTAGAATAGTTAAACATAATACTGAATCTGAATCTCAAAAATCTTTCTCTTCTTTAAGTGTATTCAGTCTGTTTCATTCTTTATCTTTTACGACAGAAAGTATTTTTGATTTTTTAAAAGCCTGTCAATACATTGTGGGAATTTTATATAAACAAGTGTATTATATATTTTACTTGTATTATTCTTTATCTTCACCAAAGATAGCTGAATGCACCCAGGCACCATTCTGAACACCATGGTGCTTTGAAAATACATTTTAATCTTGCTTTCCTTTCCACAAAGACTTTAATTTGCTATCCTCTTAAATAGCTGAATGAGAAAAATTAGTTTTAAAATGCATTGCTTTGATTCTTGATAATTCAGGATTTCTGATAATTCAGAAATTCAGGTTGATCTATTAAACGTATTTCCCTGTTTATTGGGTAAACAGGTTCTATAAGAAGAACTTAGAAGTGATCTTCCAATTGTATGAATATTCACTATTTAATTATTGAAAATTAATTATTCAACAATATTTACTTGTTCAAATCTCTAACATCAACTGATGGCTTTTCACAATAATCTTGCTACATTCCTGTGAATCTATTCTACCTTTTACTGAGCACCTACTGTACCATGAATTTTTCTGACATCCATCTCATTGATCCTCACAACTATCTTGTGAGGCATCATTCCCCACTACACAGACTGGAAAATGAGCCTTAGAGCTGGTGAAATAGTGTTTGAGGTCATGGAGCTGGTAAAGAGGAGGCTGGCTCTTCATTCCAAACTCGGCCTCTTTGATTCCATAACCTGTGTGCCCCTGAGTCTATGTTAGTATATTTATATCATAATACTTATGAATTTTAATGTATTCTCTCCTATTTGAATTAAATGAGGATTCATATAAAAATTCTAAATTCTATATGGAGTGAGGAATATTGCATTCATTTTTAGAATCACTGTAACAGGGCGCCTGGGTGGCTCAGTTGGTTAAGCGTCTGCCTTCAGCTCAGGTCCTGATCCTGGGGTCCTGGGATCGAGTCCCATATCAGGTTCTCTGCTCAGCGGGGGCCTACTTCTCCCTCTCCTCCCTGCTCCTGCTCTTTCTCGCTATCTCTGTCTCTCTCTCTCCCCAGTAAATAAATAAAGCCTTAAAAAGAAAAAAAGAACCAGTGTAACAACCATTCCCTTAGTGACAGCACTAGGAAGGTATTGCCAATAAGAAAACTCAGAGAAACATGATACAGGTCCGTGATGGGATGGCTTTTGGAAGACTGAAAATACTGTGGTGAAGTTTTCTTACTTCTGATGACTAAGATGTATTTGAAAGATGCACTAATTCACTTAAGTCACCAATTTTACAGTTAGAAAATTATCTCTTTAGTATTCTCAATGTTGATATTTAGAAAGAAGTTGTTTACGTTTGCTTGTCTCTAAAACAGAACAAAATTGATATGTTTAATCTACTTCAATGTTGTTCTTAAATAATTCTATAGTTTCACCTTCTTTTATATTATGGCCTCACACAAGAGCTAATAAGCTTATAAAATACATTTCTTACATCTTTGTTTTCATGTAGATTAGCTTTTGAACTTCTGAAGGATTTCTGTTTCTTTGATACTGATAATCAGCCATTTCTTGTCTCATAATAGTTTTTAAGTGATAAAAATATGACCATTAGCTTCCTTTTACTTGTACATTATAATTGGTTCATTGTAACCATGAGTTATAATCAACAAGGGATCTGAGAATTACTCAACAAGTGTTTATGTTATTATTAACCAACCATTTTATATTGTCAGCATCTGCTTCAATATCATCCTCAGATTATTCTAATCTGACCTATTGTCTTTAGATAAAGATCCTCAGTAAAAAGGTACACATCCAGCATTGGAATAACAGAGGAAGGAAGAAGAGTCTATTCAGAGAGAAATACAATGTAAGTGAATTTGGTATTATAGTACCAGGTGATAAAATGCTATTGTACTGTATTCCACGCTCACAAAAAAAAAAAAAAAAAAAAATAATAATAATAATCAATGACTCCTCAAGTGCATTTACTAAAGAGAAAACAAGATGAAAAAGAGAAAGGAGACGAATGGAAATAATCAGCTCTCTTCTCCTGGAAGGCAGGATCCCTGCTAAGCAGACTCCTCAGTGAGAGAGAATATCATTTTCTGCCTGTCCAGGACTAAAGCTGCTAAGGAACAGAAATGCATGGCTTTCTTAGGAACTGTCACTTTTGTGGAGGGAAAGATTTAGGGGACTTATCCAGCAGCCTGGAATACTATATAATAGAAGCATCATTTTATTTTATTTATTTATTTTTAATAGCAGTGGCCCAACCGGATTCCCTTCCAGCATTGCCCATGATGGCTGCATCCCTTAGCCGAAAATGATTCGTTAGTGTGGAGTGAGGGGGTATGTCTCTCTTTTGCCTAATGTGACTTCGTCTTCCCTCAAGCATTTCTTGAGTGGCTTTAAAACAACTTCTCCCCCGGGGCTGCTGGGTGGCTCAGTTGGTTAAGCAACTGCCTTTGGCTCAGGTCATGATCCCCGAGTCCCCCGATGGAGCCCCGTATTGGGCTCCCTGCTCAGCGGGGAGTCTGCTTCTCCCTGTGACCCTCCCCCCTCTTGTGCTCGCTCACTCTCTCAAATAAGTAAATAAAATCTTAAAAAAAATTCTGTTTAAAAAAAACTTCTCCCCCAGTGTGAATGGGATTGATTAGTCATAGAATCAAATATTGTTCAATTATATCACAAATATATATATATATAATCATAGTTTTATGATTATTTGTTTTATGATGGTTCTGTTTGTATTAGGAGCAAAATCCATTGCAGAAAGTTAAAATGCATGCCTGTCTAAAGAAGTATTCCAGAGGTTGCATTTTGAATTGGGTTCAAAAATTACGTTACTTGAGCACAGTAGGGCCCAAAGTACATAAACTGGTTTATCCAGTCTCTTCTTGTGAAAATTATAAACCTAGCCATTAAATATGATGCTATATCTCTAAATCCTATAAAAGCTTATAATTTGCTCTCTACTTAACTGTGCACTTTAATTATTTAAATATGAATTTATTACTAACACAAATGTGCCTGATTGACAGTTAAATAGGCCTTTCCTTGTGTAGTAGAGCAACATATTCATATGCTTCCTCTCATAGACACTTAGCATCTTCAAATTAACAAATAACATGGGTATACCTCTGTTGCTAGCTGGTGAAGGTGGGTAGAGACAGATTATACACCGGTGTCTAGCTTTAAAATTCTAAGCACAGAAGTGTGCATATGTGTGTATACGTATAGACACACATATATGTGTATCTGTATGTATAAATATACATATATATGAACACAGGTTGTATTTTATTTTCTCTTTTTTCAAAATTAAGTTTTCAGCTCTCAGTATGTTCTAAGATTAGAATCTTCTTTTTTTTCTTTCCACGTGGTTGATGGCTACTCAAAAAAATCTTTAGAGCCAGCTCTACCTATTTAGTCAGTCCCAAGTTGATATATGTGATTCACAAAGGACGGTAAAGTTTTAGATTACTTTATCATTGACTCCTTATCTTTACCATAAAGATCACAGTGGAAGAAAAATATACCTAGATTACAATTACAAAAAGTATTACTTTTACAGATGTTAACAATTTACAAGTTATTTAATCACCGACTCTTTTTTTTTTTTTTAGGATTTTAT